>NC_091381.1:8385586-8388086 GCF_038502225.1 Cherax quadricarinatus | reverse complement strand
TTTTAAAAAAGGTATCACATTTGCCATTTTCCCCTTATTCAAAATGCCTTTTAGTGATATGTTGAAAAAATTAAAAGGTGTTTGCTCCCCTTTTTAAATTCCTTTTTTGAACCCGTCAGTTCATCAGGGCCCGGGATTTTTTTTTTAATTTTTTTTTCTAAGGAAAAGTCATTGACCTAATCGTGCAGTTTATTCTCGCCTGTTTTCTTTTTCATTACTGGAATATCGCTGGTATCCTCCCGTTAAAAAATGAGAGGAAATATGTTTAAAAAAATTTAAAATTTCTTATATTCAGGAGCACCCAGGAACTTTTGAGGGCCCATCGTCCCCGATCTTATTTTTATACCTGAAAAAATCCTTTGGTTATTTTTTGATTCTTTGCAATTTTTTCCCCATAATTCTTTTTTTTTCTAATTCCCCTTTTTTTTTCTCTTTAACTGAATATATGATTTCTTTTTAAATTTCCCCCCTTTCTTTTTATTTGCCTATATATCCCCCCTTTTAAATCAGATATTTTAATCTTTTTTCATCCATTTAGGATCATTTTTGTTTGATCTGATTTTCCATTTGAAATAATTTTACTGAGCAGCAGAACTATGCCCTGAAAGCATCATATCGGCAACCATCCCCACCTACCGGGCCCTTAGTCAGGTTTCCCCAGTTCAGCCCTTTTTAAGAAATTTTTTTCAGTCCTATAAAAATCAGCCCGAAAGTCAGGACGGAGACTTGATTGCCATTATTGGGGGAATTTTCCATGAATTTTAAAAACGGGAGTGATTTGTGATCATTTTCCCCCAAGCTCATCTTTAAACCCTCAAGATTATTAATTAGTGTTTCCTACTGGCAAAAAACTGTCAAGGAGGTTTTTTCCCAGTTGGCTCTGTCACAAACTTTTTTAAAAAACAATCCTGGATCGATCAAGAAAGTCCCCTGACTTAAATTTCCCCCAAAATTGCTCCAGTCAATCTGTCTATGGGAAAATTTCCCCATTAGCACAAATTTTCGTTTTAGATCCCTTTTAAAATTTTGGGTCCCATAGAATTTTTATTTGCACACCTATCAAGTTTTGGGGGCCCTGAAATCAAAACCAGAATTAGTTTTTCCCCTCGAAAATTTTTTGAAACCCAAACAGTTTCAGGGTGATGTTTAAATTTAATATCTTGTCTAACAAACAATTTAAATTGTCTCTGACATAATCGCTACCCACCCCCTTTTCCTGTTGACCCTTTCAGGGAATAATTTATACCCTTTTTGTATGTGAATTAGAGGGTTTTCCTCTTTTTTCCCGATTACCAGGTCCTGTTATAGAAACAATTTATGTTTTTTGCACTGCATAATTTTAGCCATCTATTTTTATTTTTTACACTTGCTATTAGTATAGTAAACCTTGGACCCAGTCCCTTGCCCCCCTCTCCCGTTCCCTTTGTTTCCCGACCTGATCTATTGTTTTTATTTAAAACCCCATGCTGAATCCCTTTTTTAAAATACTTTACTGTTTCCAACCCTAGGGGAAAACCTGCTTTTTTTCCCACAACCAGAAAAAAAAATTTTTTCCCTGAATCCTTCACAAATATTACCCTGTTTTTCACACCCCAAAAACAGATCGTCAGGCCCCAAATATCATTCGTCTCCATTCACCCCCACCCAAACATTTCATGCACGTTTTGCTGGAAGTCCAAGCCCCTTCCCCCCAAAAAACCCTCCTTTTTTTTTACCCCTCTTTTTCCCAAACCCCTTTTTTTGGGGAAAACACCCTCCCTTTTTTCCTTTTCCTTTTATAGATTTATATGTTTTCCATGTCATTTTTAATTTAATCGTTCTTCAAAATGACCAAACCCCCTTCAAAAACCCCCTTTTCTTCCTTTTGACTAATGTTTTTATTAACCCCCACCCCTTTCTCTCCCAATTTTCCCCACCCCCAATTTTTTTGCATAATTTTTTACACCACACATTGCCCTTTTTACAGACATCTCCACTGCCTCCAACCGCCTTTCCCCGCGGATTTAAAACCCAAGTTTAACATCCATATAAGATTGTTTACTTTTCTTTTACTTTAACATTCCCCTTTTTTCCTCCATAGATAAAATTTTTGACTCCCCATATACCCCCAATGACCACTTTAATTTTTTTCCCCATCAATTTATGATTAACCCATCCTTCATAAAACCCTCCCGCTGACAAAGCCCAATCCCCAAAAATATCTGAAAAATTCATTTTTTTCCCCTTCCCCTCCTCTTAATTTTGATATCCAATTTTTTTTTTTTATCTAAATTAAAATTTTAACCCCCAAAACCTTTCTTTTTCATGTTACTTTTAACTTTTTACCTTTTTTCACATTCCCAAACCCCACCCCCTAACCCCCTTTAATTTTTTTCTTTTTAATCTCCCAACAAGGGATATCACAAAAGTAACTTGGCAATTCCCCTTTTGGGAAATTTTATTCCCTTTAAATTTTAAACCCACCCTCCCCGAACACCCTAGATTTTATTTTTTTTTACAA
>NC_091381.1:8320857-8385486 GCF_038502225.1 Cherax quadricarinatus | reverse complement strand
TCTCAGTTTTTACACAGGAAGACACTAACAATATTCCAGTAATTAATTTTTACAGTGGGCTAGAAGAAGATAAATTATGTAACATCACAGTCACTAGTGAGATGGTTGTGAAGCAGATAGACAGACTGAAGCAAAATAAGTCGCCGGGTCCTGATGAGGTTTTTTCAAGGGTTCTTAAGGAATGCAAAATGGAACTCTGTGAACCATTAACTAATATTTTTAATTTATCTCTTCAAACAGGTGTAGTGTCTGATATGTGGAAGATGGCTAATGTAACTCCTATTTTAAAAACAGGGGACAAGTCGTTACCGTCAAATTACCGCCCAATAAGCCTGACCTCAATTGTAGGCAAATTACTAGAGTCAATTATAGCTGAGATTATAAGAAGCCATCTCGATAAGCACAGCTTGATTAATGATACTCAGCATGGATTCACAAGAGGCCGGTCTTGTCTAACTAATTTATTAACTTTCTTCAGTAAAGCTTTTGAGGCTGTTGACCACAATAAAGAATTTGATATTATTTACTTAGATTTTAGTAAGGCTTTTGATAGAGTTCCGCACCATAGACTGTTAAAGAAAGTGGCAGCTCATGGCATTGGGGGAAAAGTGCTCTCGTGGATCGAGTCATGGCTCACTGACAGGAAGCAGAGAGTGTCCATAAATGGGATTAAATCCGAGTGGGGATCTGTAACAAGTGGCGTTCCACAGGGATCAGTCTTGGGCCCGCTGTTGTTTATAATATATATCAATGATCTTGATGAGGGAATTACTAGTGATATGAGCAAATTCGCCGATGACACAAAGATAGGTAGGATAATTGATTCAAGCGTAGATGTTTTGGAACTTCAGGAGGATTTAAACAAACTCTATTCTTGGTCAGAAAAGTGGCAGATGCAGTTCAACGTAGATAAATGCAAGGTTCTGAAGCTTGGGAGTGCCCATAACCCTAGTACTTATAAGTTAAATGATGTAGAACTTAGCCATACAGATTGCGAAAAGGACTTGGGGGTTATGGTGAGCAGCAACCTTAAACCAAGACAGCAATGCCTAAGCGTACGTAATAAGGCAAATAGATTACTGGGATTTATATCAAGAAGTGTAAGCAACAGAAGTCCAGAGGTCATACTGCAGCTTTATACATCATTAGTAAGGCCTCACCTAGATTATGCAGCTCAGTTCTGGTCTCCGTATTACAAAATGGACATAAATTCGTTAGAAAACATTCAGCGTAGGACGACTAAATTAATACATAGCATTAGAAATCTTCCTTATGAAGAAAGATTGAAGACTCTTAAGTTACATTCACTTGTTAGACGAAGAATGAGGGGAGAACTGATCGAAGTGTATAAGTGGAAGATAGGTATTAATAAAGGGGATATTAATAAGGTCTTGAGGATGTCTCTCCAAGAGAGAACCCGCAGTAATGGATTTAAATTAGATAAGTTTAGATTTAGAAAGGACATAGGAAAGTATTGGTTTGGAAATAGGGTAGTTGATGAGTGGAACAGTCTACCTAGTTGGGTTATTGAGGCTAGGACTTTGGGTAGTTTCAAATCTAGGTTGGATAAGTACATGAGTGGGAGGGGTTGGATTTGAGTGGGACTTTCACATCAGAGCTTATTTCTTGGGTGGCATTGAAAATTGGGTTGGGCAAATGCTTTGTTAGTGGGATGAATTGTAAAGGACCTGCCTAGTATGGGCCAGCAGGCCTCCTGCAGTGTTCCTCCTTTCTTATGTTCTTATGTTCTAGATCACTGAGGTGCAGGGAGCTGGGAATATAGAACATGGGGATACTTTTCAAAGAACGCTGAACTCTAGAGGCATTGGGGTTATGGAATACGGGGATAACTTTCTCTGAACATGAAGCGACCTCAGCAAGTCTCTTGTTTACACAGAGATTGAGTGGACTGACTTTTGGTTTGTATTTTGTTCCAGATCCTGTTATTATTATTATTGTAATCATAACTAAGCGCTGAAAGAGTCATACAGCAATGCTTCAGAGCCTGTTACCCCGTGAAAGAGTTCTTCACTAACATCAACACATCCACCATGGATCAAGAACCCTTCACTAGTAATGAATCAGTTTTTCGTCTATTTTTTCCTATTTCCTTTTCTTCGCATGTATTGTTTATATTACCATTTCTCTCAGAATTTACCTTCCTTACCTTTTCCTAAGTCGATCACTTCCACCCCATACCTTTTGCCTCCCTCCTGTCCTCTTTCACTCCCTCACCCCTTCTCCCTCCCTCAACTCATTCTCTCCCTCACCTTCTCCCTCCCTCAACTCATTCTCTCCCTCACCTTCTCCCTCCCTCAACTCACCTTCCCCCTGACAACTCACGTCTTCCTCCCGGATCTCTGCCAACCAATAATTATCCTGGACCGCAGTTATTGTCTTAATGGGATTTTCAAGACATGTGTGAAAATTTTACATTTATTGATCCCTCTGGTGTCCCAAGGGATATCAAAAGAGGGAGGGATGGAGGGAGGGTGGAAGATAGAGATGGAGGAGGAGGAGGGGAAGGAGGAACACTATCGTAGGTCTGCCGGCCCACGTGGATAGACAATTTTCTCCAGTTATAGGCATGTATCAGAGGCTGTAATGTATGTCAGTAGTGTTGTGTCCGACATATAGTTTTAAGCGGAATGGTAATACCATGATGGATATTTCATATTTTATGCCCTTTAATAAAAGTACTGAACTGGGGACGGATGAGGAATGTATAGACACAACTAGCCAGATGAACAGGACAGTTTGCTACATAACGCCTTCACTCCCGAGAAACCATCTGTCAGAAGTAAGCCCCCATTAACTGACAATTTGGAACAGATGAGGCCACTACATTTGTCGGGTGGGTGTACACCTGTGACCAGTTTCGAGGGTTCTTGTACCCCTGCAGTCCTGCCTGAAGGCTAGCTACTACTTGTTGACGAGATGGTCAACCAGGTTGTTGTCGCTGCTAGATGTTCTGCTGGCTGGCCCATATATTCGCCAGAGTCTGGTAGCTGTACTAGGTTTAAAACCTATTGTTATTGCTGTTTTTCGTCTGTACCTCACCAGTTACAAATACATTAAACACCCAAAACCCAAAATAAAATAAGCTTTGAGTGTATAAATACAAAGATGTATACTTTTCGGCGTATATACACAACACAGTGCATATACAGTGAGAGGTAGTCTGATTTATTCATTTTAATTAAAGCCTGTCGACTCCACGAGGATCATTGTCGCTGCATGTTATCTCTGCATCACAAGTAAAGATTTCTTTATTCCTCTAAAATAAGAAAATACACTCCCAGTGTGTATTCACTGGTATATGCACATCTCTCAGTGTGACCAAGAAACAGACTACTCAAGATATACACTTATATAAACACCCCTATGTGTATATATACATCTGCGCCTAATTTACACACACTGAAAGGAAAACATCACCCAGGATAAAAGCAATGTATATTCCGGGTATGTGCCTCGGCCTCCAAGCCATCATCCAGCAGGCCAGAACTGGTACCGGGAGGTGGGGACGATGACCCTTGTAAGCGACAAGGGGTAGTAGGTAGGCAGGTAGACTGGGCAGAGCTGCCACCGACGACACTAGACTATCCAGGAGCAGCCAGAGACGCTGTAATTATTAGAATCGCGATTTTACGCTCGGCCATGTTGGATCCTCTCGGGGTTGCTGCCAGCCACGATTAAATACCATCGTAAATAAAAGCTTATGACAAATAATTTATGTTTAAGAAGAATTCATATGGGGGATGAAAATTTACTGTTGTCTTGATAAATAAACGAATCTTCGGTTAACACAGGTTGCCCAGAGTAGTGGGAGAGCTGTGCGATAGAGGTCAGATTTTAATATGGTGACCACCAACATATGTTAGAGAACATAATTCGATTTTTGAGCATGTGGTGATCCAGGTGTCACTCTCACAGTTACTCGTAACCAGTATAAAGGAACTCAGTGGAAGCACTTTTCGGTTCACACTCCAGGGACCCAAGATCATCTTGCATTAGAGGGAGGCACTTGTACAAGGTTCCATACAACTGGATGCAGATTACTAAGGACAGTATTGAAGACAAGACAGACAGGTGCAGAGAAAGCTTCTGTTGTGACAACGTTTTGCTCCGTGTAGAGCTTTAGCGAGTTAGTACAAACGGTATGAGAACATATACAGCATGTATGTATGCATGTATATATATATATTCTTTCAACAAACCGGCCGTATCCCACCGAGGCAGGGTGGCCCAAAAAGAAAAACAAAAGTTTCTCGTTTTAACTTAAGTAATGTATACAGGAGAAGTGGTTACTAGCCCCTTGCTCCCGGCATTTAATGGCCTCTTACGACTACCTACCTACCTACCTACCTCCAAGTAGGTAGGTAGGTAGACACACATGGCTTACGGAGAAGAATCCTCTTCCATTTCCCCATGGATATATATATATATATATATATATATATATATATATATATATATATATATATATATATATATATATATATATATAAATATATATTTATATATATATATATGTCCCAGACTTTTCAACATCTTACCAGAAGATATCAGAAATACTGCTGGAACAAGTGTTGAAGCCTTCAAGAGGAAACTAGTCAAGTATATTCACCAGGTGATAGATCAACCAGGCTGTGATGGATATGTGGGGCAGCGGGCCTCCAGCAGCACCAGCCTGGTTGGCCAGACGAGCCTGGCCCATGGCCGGGCTCAGAGAGTAGATATACTCTCGAAATTCTTCAAAGATATATATATATATATATATATATATATATATATATATATATATATATATATATATATATATATATATATATATATATATATATATATATATCTAGCAATGAAATCACGAAAAAAGTGGTTCTGAATAATTTACCAAACTGCGGCAGGCCAGGACTCGACCCCACGACACATTCTCCCACTTCAACAGGCCACACAGCGTGCATGTCACCTTACCATCTGAGCCATCGATCCTACAAACAACATGAGCCTAGCGCCCAAGACTTGTTTCATGTTGCGAGGACACTCGTGGCAGTGGTATGCTCATGGATTAATTTCAGCCTCCTCCTGTTTGAATACCACCTCCAAAGCAGTCCATATAGCAATGAAATCACGAAACATGTGATTCTGAATTATTTACCAAACTGCGGCAGGCCAGGATTCGAAACCACGACACACTGTCCGCCTCAAGAGTCACCCGACCATTTGAGCAATCGATCCTACAAACAAACAATAGGGTAGGGTAGGGTGACAAGTACAATGTTTAGCCTCTTGAGGCGGGACAAGGTGTCGTGGGGTCGAATCCTGGCCTGCCGCAGTTGGTAAATATATATATATATATATATATATATATATATATATATATATATATATATATATATATATATATATATATATATATATATATATATATGCAATAAGATCACACAAACAGGTGATATAAGAATATGCAAAACAACCACTGAGAAAGAATAGTGAAATTATAAGCGCTTTTCAATAAAACAATAAAACTTCTGCTGAAAGGCAAGGATGAATTAATTAAAAAATTTACTTCCACTAATCCATCTTTACCCTACATGCATGGATTGCAAAAAACACAAACCAGGTAATCCAGTTAGACCAATTATTAGCTCTATAAATTCAGTTTAATATAAATTATCTTAATGGCTTGTCGACATTTTGAGCTCTATTGTTGGAAAAATTTCTAACTTTAATGTTAAAAACAACTTAGATTTCGTTCATATATTAAACTCCTTGACTGACTTAAATGATTTCAACATGGTTAGTTTTGATGTTACTTCCTTGTTTACCAAAGTTCCAGGTTGATGATCTGTTAACTTTCTTATCAAAAGAACTTGTCAATTACGATTTACCATTGCCAGTTCCTACTATCATTAAAATTATTAAATTTTGCATTGATGCAAAATTTGTATTTAATGATAAGTTTTATACTCGGAAGTTTGGTATGGCAATGGGAAATCCTCCTTTACCTGCTCTTAGTACCTTATACGTGGAATTTTTTAAAGCAAGACTGCTTAACACACTCCTCCCTAATAAAGCTAAGTGGCTTAAATATGTTGATGATATTTTGTGTCTTATGCCTGTCAATGTAGATATAAACCATTTGCTTGTTAAATTAAATAGCTTAGTCCGTCATCTGCACAGAGTTGCTGAACACCACAAATGAGGTAGTTGAAGTTCTATCAGTAAAGATCGAGAACCAAAACCTAGTCATTGTGGTTGTATATAAGCCACCAGATGCAACCTCCCAACAGTTCAAGGAACAACTACTGAAAATTGATTATTGTCTGGAAAACCCAGGTCCATCCCCAAACATCTTACTGCTTGGTGATTTCAATCTGAGGCATACAAAATGGAAGAATCATGCAAATATGTTATAGCTGAAACAATCCCCGGAGGTAGCGCAGATGAAAGGTCACACACACATGAGCTAATAAGCCTCTGCGAAAAACACACCTTAAGCCAGCAGATAGTGGAGCCAACAAGACTAGAAAACACACTTGACCTTATCTTCACAAATAATGAGGACCTGATAAAAGACATAAAAATATCAAAAACAACTAATTCCGATCACAACCTAATCAAAGTCCAGACGTACATGCATAGGGGTCCCGATCAGCAGAATGAATGTACCTGTGAAGGTGTATTCACAAAATACAACTTCAACAACAAGAACATCAACTGGGACCAGGTAAACCATGTCCTAAATGAAACATGGCAGCTGAAGCATGTTCTAGGCATATTCCCCTAAGAAAGAAGAAGAGCAGGGGTAAACTGGAGAGAGAAAGACGCTCCCTGAACAGAAGACGATGAAGTCACTGAGCTCCTCAGGAGTGCTTGAATATCTGATACACGAAAGGAGGTGCTGACCAGGGAAGTGGAAACTATCGAACTTAAGTTAAATTACTCTTACAGGAACAAGGAGAGACAGGAGGAGCTTAAAGCTATTAGTGAAATTGAAAGAAATTCAAAATATTTCGTTTCGTATGCCAAAAACAAGGCAAATACCACATCTAGCATCGGGCCCTTACTCAGACAGGATGGGACTTACACAGATGACAACACGGAAATGAGTGAAATATTGAAATCCCAGTACTAATCTGAGTTTAGTGAACCACTAATCAGTCTGAGGATCGACGACCCAAATGATTTCTTCATGAATGAGCCTCAAAACTCCATAAATGTATGCCAGATTTCCAACATTACCCTAACTCCGATAGATTTCGAAAAAGCCATTGACAACATGCCCATGCAATCAGCCCCGGGCCCAGATTCGTGAAACTCTGTATTCATTAAGAACTGCAAGAAACCCCTCTCGCATACCCTAAGTACACTATGGAGGAGGAGCTTGGACATGACTGAAATTCCACAGTCACTTAAAACAACGGATATAGCCCCACTCCATAAAGGTGGCAGCAAAGCATTAGCTAAAAACTATAGACCAATAGCTCTGAGGTCCCACATCATAAAAATCTTTGAAAGAATGCTAAGAAGCAGGATTGCAAATCACCTGGATTCCCAAAATCTGCACAGTCCAGGGCAACATGGGTTCAGGGCAGGTTGCTCCTGCCTCTCACAACTACTGGATCACTATGACATGGCCTTGGATGCACTGGAAGAAACTCAGAATGCAGATGTAATATACACAGACTTTGCAAAAGCATTTGATAAATTCGATCACGGCACAATAGCCCATAAAATACGTGCTAAAGGAATAACTGGGAAAGTGGGGAGATGGATCTTCAACTTCCTAACAAATCTAACACAAAGAGTAGTGGTCAACAGAGTTAAATCGGAGGCTGCCATAGTGAAGAGCTCTATTCCACAAGGCACAGTACTCGCCCCCATCTTATTCCTCATCCTCATATCAGACATAGACAGAGATATACATCACAACACCGTATCATCCTTTGCAGATGATACTAGGATCTGCATGAGGCTGTGTTGCAACCCCTGAATGGGTTACAATGATTATCATATATATATGATGTATATTACTTTTCATATAATTTAATATTGCTTATATTTGCGATAATAGCTAAATCGTAAATATATTGCTTTATATTCTTATTTGACTTATGTTGTTAGGATGTACATAATATGTGCTCAGTTCAAGTCTTGATTGTCAAACTACTGTAATTATCGCTTGTTGCTCGTTATACTGCCGGCTTCTGAGCTGTGCTGTCCACGGGGCTATCACGTGATCGAGGGGGGGTGTCCTCATCTCCCTTGAAGTCATCTGCTGAGGATGTACCGTTGCCAGTGGGCAACGGTAAACAATATGATGTTCCATGAGGACAAATTCCAACTACTCTGTTATGGAAAACTGGAGGAGATAACAACTAGAACAAAGTATACTACAGACTCTGGTCATACAATAGAGCGGAAAAATAATGTAAGGGACCTGGGAGTAGTAATGTCTGAGGATCTCACTTTCAAGGATCACAACAGTGCCACGATCGCAAGTGCAAAGAAAATGATAGGATGGATAATGAGAACGTTCAAAAAGCGAGATGCCAAGCCAATGATGATCCTTTTCAAATCACTTATTCTCTCTAGGCTGGAATACTGCTGTACATTAACATCTCCATTCAAAGCAGGTGAAATTGCAGATCTAGAGAGTGTACAGAGATCCTTTACTGCACGTATAAGTTCTGTCAAGCACCTTAACTACTGGGAACGCTTGGAAGCACTTGACTTGTACTCGTTGGAACGCAGGAGGGAGAGATATATCATAATCTACACTTGGAAAATCCTGGAAGGAATGGTCCCAAATCTGCACATAGAAATTACTCCCTACGAAAGTAAAAGACTGGACAGGCGATGCAAAATGCCCCCAATTTAAAGTAGGGGCGCCATTAGTACACTAAGGGAAAACACCATAAGTGTCCGGGGCCCAAAACTGTTCAACAGCCTCCCATCAAGCATTAGGGGAATTGCCAATAAACCCCTGGCTGCCTTCAAGAGAGAGCTGGACAGATACCTAAAGTCAGTGCTGGGTCAGCCAGGCTGTGGCTCGTACGTTGGACTGCGTGCGGCCAGCAGTAACAGCCTGGTTGATCAGGCCCTGATCCACTGGGGGGCCTGGTCATGGACCGGGCCGCGGGGGCGTTGATCCCCGGAATAACCTCCAGGTAACCAGGTAGCCTATTCTATAAACTTTACTGTTTAGTTCGAAGGAAATAACTCATTGCGTTTCCCAGATGTTTTAATTATTAAGGGTAACAATGACTTTAAATTTAAAATTTACAGAAAACCTACAAATAACTGATCCTATGTACATTATTATTCTTCACATCAAGATAGAGTTAAACTGTTGGTTTTCTCATCAACGTTTTTGAGAGCTTTACTTATTTGTAGTCCTGAGTTCATACATGAAGAAATATCCAAAATTTATGAAGTAGCTAATGATCTGAAATACCCAAGAAACGTAATTTAGAAATCTTTTAAAATCGCCAGAAATACTTTTTACAATCCAAAAAGGGACAACCAACCTTATTCAACTAAAAATATGTTGGTTCTCCCTTACCATGAAAACTTGGTTGATATGCCTTCTCTTCTTAAGACTTTTAATGTCAAAGTTGTATTTAAAAATCTTGATACATTAAAAAAACTTTTGATAAAGAATTCCCCCCAAAATGCTGATGGATGTGTCTATAAGATTCCTTGTAAAATTTGCGATAAAGTTTATTACGGTCAAACTGGTAAAAATCTCGAACTTAGATTAAAACAACATAAATATAGCATTAGAACTGGACAAGATTCCAATGCTCTATTTATTCATGTAAGAGATTTTAACCATCCAATTGATTTTCAAAAAGTTGAGAAACTTCTATCAAGCAAATCCATGGTTGACAGGAATATTATTGAATCTTGTTTCATAAAAAGAAGTTTTGAAAATAATATGAATATTTCCTTTGGTTTATATAAATTGGATTCATTTATAATTTAAATTTTGGAAGAATTTAATGATACCTTAAACAAGTAATAAATCTCAATTCTTGGGTAGAGTATTAGGTGTGTTTCACAGAGTCGGGTGTCGTCACGTGTGTGTGAGGTGTTGCTTTGTTCTGGGATGTGATGGTGATGTTTGGTCTTGACCCTTTATATGCTTTCCTTTGATGTTTTGTTTTTATAGTTCCTTGATAATGTGAGAAGTCACTAAAACTCTTGGAACTTCACTATTCTTTCAGTGGTTGTTTTTTGCATATTTTGCTATCACCTCCCTTATGCACAAAGGGAGGATGTAGAAGAGTCGTAGTTATATATATATTTAAGAACATAAGAAAAAGGAACACTGCAACAGTTCTGCTGACTCATGCGGAGCAGGTCCATGTCCTATATATATATATATATATATATATATATATATATATATATATATATATATATATATATATATATATATATATATATATATATTTATATATATGTAAATATATATATATATATATATATATATATATATATATATATATATATATATATATATATATATATATATATATATACATATACATATATATATATATATATATATATATATATATATATATATATATATATATATATATATATATATATATATATATATATATGTATATATATATACATATATATATATATATATATATATATATATATATATATATATATAAATATATATATATATATATATATATATATATATATAAACTACGACTCTTCAATGTCCTCCCTCCGTGCATAAGGGCAATTACCGACAATTACCAAAATTATCGAGGGAACTCGACAATTTTTTATTTTTCAGCTTCTGATCAGCCGGGCTGTGATGGATACACTGGGTTATGGGCGGCAGGTACCAACAGCTTGATCGATCAAGACAGCAACCAAGAGGCGTGGTTTGAGGCCGTGTTACATATACCTATAGAAGAAGAAAAAGAAGAAGAGGAGATGCAAGAAAAAGAGTAGGAGGAGGAGGAGGAGGAGGAGGAGGGGGAAGAAGTTCAAGAACATCTTCGCATTATAAACCTAGGAGGGTTAATAAGCCAGGAAAAGCCAGTGTGGCTTATTACAGTTGTGGACATCGGGTCTTCTCCCAGGATGATACCACCAACAGTGTTAATAACACGCTCTTGCTATGTGACCTGGTTGAAAGGGAAGCGTCCAGGTACGACGCCTCACTCAGGACTGAAACCGCCACCTTTTTTCCTCTTGAAGACGAACGTTCTACCAGGGCATTACGTGGTACTCTGTCGTTAGAATACCACCGTGTTACGAGCTACTCTAGTAGAAAAATACCACTATGTTACGAGCTACTCTCAGTCTTCTCTCGTACACGTACCCAAACACACATGTAAAGCACGTTAAACTAGACACATCAGTGACTACTAATCCGCCTCCCTTGAGGCATCATGTGTAGTGCTTGGTGTCGATATAAAGATTGTTCTGGGGCGCTCATACCCAGCCTGCCCAGCCTACAATTGACCTCTACCCTGGGTACTGCTGCCAGACTGCTGGCAGTGGTGGAAGTTAGTCACTCTCGTTGTTATGGATTCCATCACACATTGAATTACTCCTTCTTGATAAAGTTGATGCGTTAGCCAGGAAAAGTACCCTGAAACAGAATGTAAAATACAACTTTGGTATATCTGTGTCTAGTATTACGAATAATATTAGGAGGGAGGTAAATAATGAAACTGAATGTTATAATAATGCAATTAGAAGCCTGAGTAGGTCTATAACCCACTATGATAACACTGAGTATATAAGTATGTTGACAACTTGCAATGTGAACAGAATGACTGATGTTGCAGTGGCCAGGCTTAGGCTTGGTTACAAATACTTCTGGCAGTTTAGGAGACACATAGATGATGCTCAAACCAAATGCAAAGTATGTGGCCAGCCCTATGGTCACTATTTTGAACAGTATGTGCTTAATTGTCCACTAACTGAGGAATATATAGACAGTATAATAACTTATGCGCATGTCAAGATAACTTATTAATGAAAATAAGATACCAGATATACTAAGTAAATTTCTTAAAATTGCTTGTCACATATAAGTGAACTATAGATATAAATCCAGATGTGCTCCTGTTAACCCATGTGGGGTCTAGTTCCTAGGCCTTGCGTGTATCCATATGCTCGTGCGCTACCGTCCACAGGAAGGTTATGGGGTGCACAATAAACTAGCCTCTTCGGTGACAAAATCAATCACTCTCATTACGACAGTGACACTCTCACTGATATTCATAATTACTCATCAGTGTTCCCAAACACAGAAACCAACTGAGGCTAGACTCTTAACTCACAGGTGCATACTTGGGATTCTTAGTAGCACTTTTTAGATGGTAAGTGGGAGAGTCGTAACCCCCTTCCCCCCCTTCTACCCGCTCGCCGGGGTGGGGAATGATGATTATGGGCACCTCCAGCACCCCCTCCCCCCCGTTCATACCTCTTTTCAGCCTAGGGGGGGAAGGGGGCTGCACAGAGCTCACTGAGGCACTCACACTTTGATACACAGGAATTAAAAAAAAATCCCCACAAGACTGCATTAATCCCGAATACCTGGTATACCTGGAGAGGGATTCTGCCCGGTCTGTGACCAGGCCTCGCTTTGGATTAGGACCTGATCAACCAGACTGTTTACTGGTAGCCGCACGCAAAGCAACGTACGAACCACTGCCCGGCTGGTCGTTTACTGTTTTTAGGTGCCTGTCCAGCGCCTTCTTGAAAACAGCCAGAGATCTATTGTTAATCCCCCCTTATGTATGCTGGGAGACAGTTGAACAGTCTTGGGCCCCTGACACTTACTGTATTGTCTCTTACCGTACCCGTGGCGCCCCTGCTTTTCATTGGGGAAGATGGTGCATCTCCTGCCGAGTTTTTTCCTTTCGTAGGGAGTGATTTTCGTGTACATTTTGGTACTAGCCCCTCTAGGATTTTCCAAGTGTATCTTATCATGCATCTTTCTCGCCTTCGCCTGCGTTCCAGGGAATACAAATCAAGGGACTTTAACCGTTAGGTGCTTTATCGTACTTACACATGCCGTGTAAGATATACACTTCTCGGTGTATATACACAACACAGTGTGTATACAGCGAGAGATGGTCTGATTTATTCATTTTAATTAAAGTCTGTCGACTCCACGAGGATCATCGCCGCTGCATGTTATCTCTCCATCACCAGCAAAGATTAGTTTATTCCTTAAAAAATAAAATGAACTCCCCGTGTGTATTTACCGGTAGATACACATCTCTCTGTGTGATCAAGAAACAGACAACTCAAAGTGATATTTGATCAATACCAGTCGTTCGTTTTTACAATAATATAAAATACTGCTCGTTGGGCTAGTACACCAAACAGGGAGTAGAATGAAATTAGCTCAGAGGCTTCCCACACCACCGTATGTCCTCGGATGACGGTAAAACACCTAGCTCTGTGGGTGCGTCATTCTTGTAGGATTGCATGGTCCTGTGGGTTAGAGCGTCATGTGTTTTCGCTCACCATGAAGTGGGCCAAAACAGAATGGGTTCGAGTCCTTGGCTAGTCACAGTGTTGTTATTGTTCAATATCACTCGTTCGTGGTTACAATAATATATATAGTTATATAAACACCCCTATGAGTATGTATACATCTGTGCCTCGTATACACAAACTGAAAAACATTACTATGATTTCTCTACATTTTCTAACTCCATCACACTAAATACAATAGCATCACTGTTGTTAGCTATGGTAGAGCGACTGGCGTAGAAAGATTAATGGAAAAGTATTTGGGTTTCTGTTGTGTATATTGTGATCACTGCCACCTCTGCAATTGTTACGTATTTCCACAAATTAGTGAACACTTTTTGTATTCTCACAAAAAAAATCTATTTTTTTTCCTCACTCCGCCACACCAAATACTATGGTGCTGCTGTTATTAGCTATGGTAACTACTGGTGTAAGGTTTACTAGAAGGGAATTGGCTTTCTATTGTGTATGTCGTACCGAATAGGAAGAACTGGTCAATTAGTAAGAACTTATTTAAAATTATGTCCTTTAAAAAAATTTTCTCTTGTACATTTAAAGATAATTTTTTTTTCAGTTATGTTAAAGTAAAAATTAATAATTTTGTACCAAAAGAACCTTACATAATTTACCTAACCTTATTATAACAAGCGCAATTTAATTTAGCCTATTGCAACTAAATATATTTTAGATAAGTTTGCAGTAATTTGTTAATAAACACATTGAAAAATATTTTCCTTAGGTTCAGAATGATTTTTGCATGTACTGTACGGTACACCAGTATACAATGTACGGTACACCAGTATACACTGTACGGTACACCAGCATACACTGTACGGTACACCAGCATACAAAGTACGGTACAACAGTATACACTGTATGGTACACCAGCATACACTGTACGGTACACCAGTATACACTGTACGGTACACCAGCATACACTGTACGGTACACCAGTATACACTGTACGGTACACCAGTATACACTGTACGGTACACCAGTATACACTGTACGGTACACCAGCATACACTGTACGGTACACCAGCATACACTGTACGGTACACCAGTATACACTGTACGGTACACCAGTATACACTGTACGGTACACCAGCATACACTGTACGGTACACCAGTATACACTGTACGGTACACCAGTATACACTGTACGGTACACCAGCATACACTGTACGGTACACCAGTATACACTGTACGGTACACCAGTATACACTGTACGGTACACCAGTATACACTGTACGGTACACCAGCACTACACACCAGAATACACTGTACGATACACCAGTATACACTGTACGGTACACCAGTATACACTGTACGGTACACCAGTATACACTGTACGGTACACCAGCATACACTGTACGGTACACCAGTATACACTGTACGGTACACCAGTATACACTGTACGGTACACCAGTATACACTGTACGGTACACCAGCATACACTGTACGGTACACCAGTATACACTGTACGGTACACCAGTATACACTGTACGGTACACCAGTATACACTGTACGATACACCAGCATACACTGTACGGTACACCAGTACGGTACACCAGTATACACTGTACGGTACACCAGCATATGTACGGTACACCAGCATACACTGTACGGTACACCAGCATACACTGTACACACCAGCATACACTGTACGGTACACCAACACACACTGTACGGTACACTGTACGGTACACCAGTATACACTGTACGGTACACCAGTATGTACGGTACACCAGCATACACTGTACGGTACACCAGTACACTACACACCAGCATACACTGTACGGTACACCAGCATACACTGTACGGTACACCAGCATACACTGTACGGTACACCAGTATGTACACACCAGTGTACGGTACACCAGTATACACTGTACGGTACACCAGCATACACTGTACGGTACACCAGCATACACTGTACGGTACACCAGTATACACTGTACGGTACACCAGTATACACTGTACGGTACACCAGTATACACTGTACGGTACACCAGTATACACTGTACGGTACACCAGTATACACTGTACGGTACACCAGTATACACTGTACGGTACACCAGTATACACTGTACGGTACACCAGTATACACTGTACGGTACACCAGCATACACTGTACGGTACACCAGTATACACTGTACGGTACACCAGTATACACTGTACGGTACACCAGTATACACTGTACGGTACACCAGTATACACTGTACGGTACACCAGTATACACTGTACGATACACCAGTATACACTGTATGGTACACCAGTATACACTGTACGGTACACCAGTATACACTGTACGGTACACCAGCATACACTGTACGGTACACCAGTATACACTGTACGGTACACCAGCATACACTGTACGGTACACCAGCATACACTGTACGGTACACCAGTATACACTGTACGGTACACCAGTATACACTGTACGGTACACCAGTATACACTGTACGGTACACCAGTATACACTGTACGGTACACCAGTATACACTGTACGGTACACCAGTATACACTGTACGGTACACCAGTATACACTGTACGGTACACCAGCATACACTGTACGATACACCAGCATACACTGTACGGTACCTGGAGGTTACCTGGAGGTTATTCCGGGGATCAACGCCCCCGCGGCCCGGTCCATGACCAGGCCTCCCGATGGATCAGGGCCTGATCAACTAGGCTGTTACTGCTGGCCGCACGCAGTCCAACGTACGAGCCACAGCCCGGCTGATCCGGCACTGACTTTAGGTATCTGTCCAGCTCTCTCTTGAAGGCAGCCAGGGGTTTATTGGCAATTCCCCTAATGCTTGATGGGAGGCTGTTGAACAGTTTTGGGCCCCGGACACTTATGGTGTTTTCTCTTAGTGTACCAATGGCGCCCCTACTTTTTATTGGGGGCATTTTGCATCGCCTGCCCAGTCTTTTACTTTCGTAGGGAGTGATTTCTGTGTGCAGATTTGGGACCATTCCTCCCAAGATTTTCCAAGTGTAGATTATGATATATCTCTCCCTCCTGCGTTCCAACGAGTACAAGTCAAGTGCTTCCAAGCGTTCCCAGTAGTTAAGGTGCTTGACAGAACTTATACGTGCAGTAAAGGATCTCTGTACACTCTCTAGATCTGCGATTTCACCTGCTTTGAATGGAGATGTTAATGTACAGCAGTATTCCAGCCTAGAGAGAACAAGTGATTTGAAAAGGATCATCATGGGCTTGGCATCTCTCGTTTTGAAAGTTCTCATTATCCATCCTATCACTTTCTTTGCACGTGCGATCGTGGCACTGTTGTGATCCTTGAAAGTGAGATCCTCAGACATTACTACTCCCAGGTCCCTTACATTATTTTTCCGCTCTATTGTATGGCCGGAGTCAGTAGTATACTCTGTTCTAGTTATTATCTCCTCCAGCATACACTGTATGGTACACCAACACACACTGTACGGTACACCAGCATACACTGTATGGTACACCAACACACACTGTACGGTACACCAGCATACACTGTACGGTACACCAGCATACACTGTATGGTACACCAACACACACTGTACGGTACACCAGCATACACTGTATGGTACACCAGCATACACTGTATGGTACACCAACACACACTGTACGGTACACCAGCATACACTGTATGGTACACCAACACACACTGTACGGTACACCAGCATACACTGTATGGTACACCAGCATACACTGTATGGTACACCAGCATACACTGTATGGTACACCAACACACACTGTACGGTACACCAGCATACACTGTATGGTACACCAACACACACTGTACGGTACACCAGCATACACTGTACGGTACACCAGCATACACTGTACGGTACACCAGCATACACTGTATGGTACACCAGCATACACTGTACGGTACACCAGCATACACTGTACGGTACACCAGCATACATTGTACGACACACCAGCATACACTGTACGGTACACCAGTATACACTGTACGGTACACCAGTATACACTGTACGGTACACCAGTATACACTGCTCATTGGACCAATTGGGAATAAAGTAAATTATAGAGGTAAGCAAAATAACTACTGGGGAATTTAAGTGTTAGATCTAGGCCTTTCGTGTTACAGTTAATACATCTTCAGGAGCTTCCAGCGTTGCAGAAATGAACAGGAAGTTCAGGCAGATTCGTTATGGAAAACTACTATCTCTCCAGACTGAATGCACACACGCATCAAAGGATATACTAATCAGAATATATAAGAACATATGAAAGAAGAAGCACTGCAGCAGACCTACTGACCCATGTTAGGCAGGTCCAAGTCACCTACTGGCCAATCCAGTCAGGTCCAACTCATGTATTTGTGTAACCTGTTTTCAAAACTATACAACGTTTCACCTTCAATGAAACGACTCGGCAGTTTGTTGTACTCATCCACAACACTTTTACCAGACCACTACCTTCCTATATCTTTCTAAATCTATTTTTTTCCAACTTGAGCCCACTTGTCTTGGTTAGATATTTTTCGCATATAGTTAACATCCTCTTCATTCATTTCTAAACACAATAGTTAGTAAAACGCAGGTGCAACACCTGGCTAACTTTAATGATGAGATTTCACCAAGTAGCGAGATTCTTTTCTTTTTTACTCCGGTACAGAGAATAATTCCATGATATTGTGGAAGAAGTGGAGAAGTAATTTTGAGATGTTGGATACCTCAGTCTTCAGTGACGGGAATAAATGGTTAAGAAAACCTGCAAGTTGAAGAATGAAATACTTGTGCAACATTTTGGAGTCTTTATTAAGGACGTTGCTAAGTCCTTCAGTCTTCAATGACAGTATTTATACCTCAGTCTTCATAGACGATAATAATGTTGGTAGAATTACCGACAATATGTTAGATAAAAGGACACAAGTGCAACTAACGCGACAATTTATTTTGGCAACGTTTAACTCTCCAGAAGCTATATTAAGTGTTATTTATTATTAGGATTGTGATAACTTTCAGAACTTTGTTTTTGTATTTATGAAATACATACAATTGTATTACATCATTTGCCTTAGGAATAATTACCTAATTTCGGGAATTGTTTGCCAAACGTAATTTTCGGTGAGTTTTGTGTGTGGCCTCACGAGACATGAGCGCCGTATGCCTACGACTCCCTTGTTGGTGTCTTCTGACTGTACTGTGTGGCCGTAGTTTTTCATTAGATGGTTTCTGCTCACTTATACACTATATGGACCTGAGGTCCTTACAATGTATATATATATATATATATATATATATATATATATATATATATATATATATATATATATATATATATATATATATATATATATTGCATTAGAATTACTAAGAATTATCGGGCGATTAATATATATTTGGCAAACAAGTAAACAGATATGCATTCAAGTATTTTGTCTGATATGTACAATGATTTTCCTATTTCTTATGTAAAGAACATAGGCAATTACGCTATATATCTTTACTCGTCAAAGATTGGAACATTCTGCAGTTCTTAATTTGTCAAATCATTTGATTGGTGAATAGAAGAGAGTGTTTCGGTTTAAAATCATGAGATTTTTTTTGTTTGCAATAGGCCAGCAGTTTTTAAATGGGTGGAGAGGTAAGCCAGTGGAAGGCGTCGGTCAGATGACCAAAAGTTCCAGAGCTGCGAGTCATCATATTGCTAAGACGCGCTTCAGGAAACACTTGTCCTATTTCTTGACAAACCTGCCTAACCTAATAGGCTCTGGATGGAGAGAGAATCATGTCTTACTGAGAGACACTCACAACTGTGGACTGGAATGAGAAGAGTCAGCACTCTGCTGTGAGGTGAGAGGAAGACACGGTGCTCCGTGGCCTGGTGGCAAAAGCTTTCGCTTCACACGGTGAGGGTCCGGGTTCGATTCCCGGCGAAGTGGTGGAAACATCGGACGTGTTTCCTTACACCGGTTGTCTATGTTCACCCATCAGTACAATGGGTACCTGGGTGTTAGTCGACTGGTGTGGGTCGCATCCTGGGGCAAAACTGGCCTAATTTGCCTGAAATGTTCTGCACAACAAACGGCTTTCTATATAGCAGTATGTCATTGATGTCAGGTAGGACTGTATACCTTGTGAATATACTTGTAATAAATGAAGATATTATTATTATGGTAGTGATCGGTGTTAGGGAGACACAAAGCTGTGGTCTGATGTTAGAGAGAAAGAAGAGAATATGGTCTGGGTAAAAGATAAAAACAACACTCCGAGTAAGAGGGAGAGATTAGTATATGATATGGGTGAGAGAGGGAGACGAGAGAGAAAAAAAAACAAGGTCTGGGCTAGAGAGGTTGACGGGAATACGATCTGGGTGAGTGGGAAAGACCAAAATATGGTCTCAGTGAGGGTGGGAGACGAGAATATGGGCTGGGTTTAGAGGCAGCACAGAGACCACAACGATATTAAAACTTAAAGCTCAACCACTTGCAAAGTCCTAACCATAACATATATCTAACATGGCACCAGCAGCATACGTAAACAGAGAGAGAGACAGAGTTGCTTGAGACAACTGACATATCTCGGCTGAACATGCATATATTACGCATGAACAGTGTCTTACTAGCTGCCACGGGAGACGCAGGACGGACTAGATTTCGCACTGAAACACTTACTTCAGTGTGCACCTCGTATCTGTCCTGTGATCGGTAGAGGCTGGTTAACTGTGCACCCTATATTAAGTTTACTGTGTACCCTATGTTAACTGTGCACCCTATATTAATTTAACTGTGCACCCTATATTAACTTAACTCTGCACCCTATATTAAGTTAACCTGTGCGCCGCCCTATGTTAAGTTTGCACCCTATATTAAATTGTGCACCCTATATATTAAGTTAATTGTACACCGTATATTCAACTGTGCACCTTACATTCAGTTAGTTAACAATATTAGTTTATTGTTCCTCCCCGTGTCAATGTTTACTGCGCATCTCGCCATCCTCTAGTTAATGGTTACTGGTTACTTATCCTCAAAGGGAAACCTTTCAAAGGTTTCCCTTCGAGGATACGTAATATACAAATTTGTATATTTCTTCCTTCAACTTCTTGTTATTATTTTGTTCATAACTCGTGTGAAAACCTCATCCAATCGACTTCAAATTTTAACGCTCGCGTTTATGTACCATTGAATCTCAAAATAGTATATCATTATTTTTTACATAAGTGCATTATTTTTGGGTTAAAGCTGGCATAAGACCATAATGTGGATCAAGGGACCCCCTACTCCACCAGCATCAAGGCAAAGATAATGCCTTTTTAAAGGACACAAGTGCAACTAATGTGATGTTTTATTGTGGCAACGTTTCGCTCTCTATGAGCTTTATCGTTTCGCTCCTGGAGAGCGAAACGTTGTCACAATAAAATGCCACATTAGTTGCACTTGTGTCCTTTGGTATAATTTTTGCCTTGATGCTGGTGGGGAAGGGGGCTCTTGATCCACATTATGGTCTTATACCACACTCTGCATTACTCTTTTAGCGTGCATTGACGTTCTTGGGCTGGTGTTAGGCAATACGGGAATACCTTTTTCGGATCGAGCAACGACCGATACGGCTCTGGTTCATTGTACATCTAATGTAATACTCCATACGGTAGCAGATAGTTATTTGTCAGAAACTAGATTATTATGTACCACATATCCATCCTGTGGATAATGGTAGATAGCTTATTGTGTATGCCAGATCAATCCTACGGACTGTAGCAGATAGATTTTTAACCCCATGTCTGTCCTGTTGATGGCAGTGGCTAGTTTTTTGTATATTCCATATCCATTCTCTGGATAACGACCACTAATACCTTCGTGCGTTAGTGTGACTTGTAAATGGTCCCAGTCGGTCCGAAACGTCGTCATAAGCTTCTCTCTATTGTGTGCGGGTTATGTATTGTGTGCAGTACAGTTATCCAGCGAATAACAGTGGATAGGTTATTACGCACCTTATATCAATCACGTGGATGGTAGTGCGGAAGCAAATGGAAAAACGAGACACCTAGGAACTAGGGTGAAATTACTATTATAATCATGGGGGAACGCTAAACCCGTAGGGATTATACAGCGCCTGTGGGGGGAGGGGATGGAAAGTATTCAGGCTTAATTCAGGGAACCGGAGCACAGATCCAATTCCCCAGATCAAGAACCCCTCACGAGGGTCAAGGAACCTCCCTTGAGGGGTCTAGGGTAATGGATCTCGTTTGCAAACACTTAGGGCATCTTTTCTTGATACGTTTCAGCCTTATGACCTTAGTCACTCCTTGGAGTGACCAAGAGAGGATACTTAGGCGTATATTAAGGCGTATATCAGGAATAATGTCTCCGTCAGCGCTGATGGTTCCGGCGGCCGACATGTTTTTCCATGAAAGTGCTGTTAGTGCTTCCTGCTCCTCCTCCCACATTATAGTTACTAGGTAAACATTTCTGAAACTTCCTCTCTTTGTCACAACGACACAGTGGCGCCACTGTCTACCTTTGTTGTGTTTTGTTAAGAAAGGCGGCGGCAGTAAAGTCTGCCTGTGTTGTCTCTTCTTCTTATGTTTATTTCTTTCCATCGAGGAGGAGCGTTGCCAGCGCCGCCCCGGGAATTAATTCACTTGTGCACTTACATTAAAAATACTTTAATCCTTAAAACAAAAAGTACGAGATTTGAGACCAGGTTTAATATCTAACGGTCTCAGGGCCATGCCTACCAGCTGTCGGTTTTAGGCCAGCCCTACAAGGTGACGGTCTCAAACTAGCATTACAAAGTCAGGGATCTCTGAGTAGGCCTATTTTATTGATAGGTTCTGACCAGGCCTACTGGTTGATGGAATTAGACCAGCCTACTAATTAACGATCTCAGAGTAGCCCTACTCGCTGATGGTCTCAAACCAGGCATACTATCTGACGGTCCCAGACCAGGTTGACGACCTCGCACCAGGCTGGTGGTCTAAGATCATAGCAGGCCTCTTAGCCAGCAGTCTGGTCTCAGATAACACCTGACGACTGACAGTCTCAAAGTAGGCTTCCTGCATCACGTATTAGACCAAACCTACTGACTTAAATTCTGATCTGATAAAAGGCTTTACGAATGATGGTCAGTTAGTTGTAGAGCAAGAGTCCTGGCTGACACTCTCAGACATGACTGTAAATAAGACATATGTGGTTTAGGGTATATTGTACCAGAATATATATGTATGCATGATGTTCACCAAGACCGGGGTCCTGGCACGGGTCTTAATCTTGCAATGACCCGTCTCTGGCTCCCGAAGGAAAATTGGTTCTGTCATGTTGCAACGTATGTTGCTCAAGCACTGTTCTGGACAATTCATCTGTTGCGTCTCAAAAGTGACAGCGCCATCTGCAATATGAACATTGGATCATATATATGTGCATGCTGGACGCATTATACACGTATATATGTATATTCTGAGATATGTATAGGCACTTCCAACTGTGGACACTAGCGAGAAGGATATGTCGATATCACGGGCAACAGATTGTCTGGGGCGTTGACTCCATGGTACACTAGGGTAGCCGCAGTCTTCTCTGGGTCTTCTTTGGGAGGATACAAAGGGAGCATATATGTCGTGGAGAAACGTGGGGTGTAGCGATGGGCGAGTAAGGTCACCAGCGCAGTGTATTCAGTCAAGCTGAAATTTCGAAGTTTAGAGTTAGGCGAGTCAGCAGGCAGACTTTAGTACTTTTGTGTACAGTTTAACAACAGTGTCACTTCCCGTGAGATTAAGTCTGGCTAAAGCATCAGAAGTTAGGAATAAATTTCGTGTTAGTGGTGGCGACCTGTTCCATCTGTCTGCTTGCTGGAGAACTAGTCTGGTGCTCCGAAAGTTCAACATATGTGTTACAGTGAATAGCAAGGCGTTGCTTGTGTCATCTCTCTGGCAGACACTTCTGTCATCTCTGAGCCTCGTGTTCAGGCCCCTAGAAGTTTCACCAACGTAAAACTTGTCACAGTCACCACAGGGTGTCATACAGACGCCGCCAGTGGTGTTTTCGGATGCTCTTTTTTTTTTAATTAAGTCCTTAAATGTGAAGGCTATTGTTGCATCCTTGATATTAGCTTTGGTTAAGGATTCAGAGAGGTTATTGCTTTTGTTGTTGACAAGTAGAACTGTGTATATGCTGGCGTTGGAATCTGGTCTGACATGTGTATTATCTTCTTCCCTCTTCTCCTACAGTCACTGTCGAGTGTTGTGCGTGCTAATATAGTGTTCCCTTGATCTCAGATATGCCATTATACAACTGCCATGCCCATTGTATTGTTCTCATAAATATATAATGTGTATTATCTTAGACTGCAATTTTTATGTAGGTATCAAGACAAGAGTAAATTAAGATATTTTTAAACATTTACTAACGATACATGTTGAATTATATAGATGTAAGCGCAGGCTGTCCATGTCCAAGCTTAGAATAGCATTAAATTATAAAAAAAAAAGACGTCAAGTGCACAATGACTATTGAGCGTGAAAGAACAGACGGGTTGAAGCGGTGTTAGTCAAGTACAAGACCAGTCCAGCTCCGTCATCTGCCTCACACATTGATGATAAATTAGACACATGTGCAACTCTTGGGTATCTTTATTGAGGAAACGTTTCGCCACACAGTGGCTTCATCAGTCCATACAAAGGAGAATCTTGAAGAACAGGAGGAGAATGAGGTAATCAGTCCCTCAACCTTGAGTCGATGTGGTCAGTCCATCAATCTTGAATAGAATACGGCATATGTGCGGAGAAGCAGCTTACATAACAGTGTCCGTAGACTTGCAAACAACTTGCATAACTAACAGTAATAACATAAAAAATTTAAATTTTTCAGGAAATGCTTGAGAAAGACTTGGATCGTGGAAATATGCAAAAAAAAAAAAAATGACGTTTATGTTATTTTTTCATTATTTATAAGTAATAGGTACTAATATAATATAGTAACACGTGAGTTCCAAATATTCTTCTTATTTTTTTTTCAAATTATACTGAGGTAAAATTTATTAATTTATATATTTTTTATTAACACATCGGCCGTTCCCACCAAGGCAGGGTGGCCCGAAGAAGAAAAACTTCCATCATCATTCTCTCCATCACTGTCTTGCCAGAAGGGTGCTTTATACTACAGTTATAAAACTGCAACATTAACACCCCTCCTTCAGAGTGCAGGCACTGTACTTCCCATCTCCAGGACTCAAGTCCGGCCTGCCGGTTTCCCTGACTCTCTTCATAAATGTTACTTTGCTCACACTCCAACAGCACGTCAGTCCTAAAAACCATTTGTCTCCATTCTCCATTCGCTGCTATCTAACATGCTTATGCATGCTTGCTGGAGGTCCAAGCCCCTCGCACACAAAACCTCTTTTACCCCTTCCCTTCAACCTTTCCTAGGCTGACCCCTACCCCAGCTTCCCTCCACTACAGATTTATACACTCTCAAAGTTATTCTATTTTGTTCCATCCTCTCTACATGTCCGAACTACCTCAACAACCCCTTCTCAGCCCTCTGGATAATAGTTTTGGCAATAGCGCACCTCTTCCTAATTTCCAAACTACGAATTCTCTGCATTATATTCACACCACACATTGCCCTCAGACACGACATCTCCACTGCCCCCAGTCTTCTCCTTGCTGCAACATTCACCATCCATGCTTCAAACCTATATAAGAGCGTTGGTATAACTTTACTCTCATGCATTCGCCTCTTCAGCTTCATGGATAATGTTCTTTGATGAAAGTTAGACACATATGCAACATCTGGGTATCTTTATTGTAGACGTTTCGCCATCCAGTGGCTTTATCAATGCAAATTCTAGGACATAATTTGAAGACAGTAGAACTATATACAAAAGATGAGGTGTGGAGTTGGTGTGAAGACCACTGTAGTCGTGAAGATTCTGGAGCGCAGGCAAGAAGGCTGGCTCTGCTACAGAATCTTCACGACTACGGTGTTTTTCACACCATCTCCAAGGCTGAGGGACCGATTAACTCATCTATAAATGTATATATGTCCTAGAATTTACATTGATAAAGCCACTGGAGAGCAAAACGTCTACAATAAAAATACCCAGATGTTGCACGTGTCTTAATTTTCATCATGTCGGTACTGTATACCATTCATGTATGACAAAGTTCTTTGTCTCCACAGACTCCTCAGTGCACCAGTCACATTTTTTCCCTCGTCGGTTCTACGATTCACCTCATCTTTCATAGACACATCTGCTGACATGTCCACTCCCAGATATCTGCGTACATTCACCTCCTCCATACTCTCTCCCTCCAATCTGATATCCAATCTTCCGTTACCTATTTTTTTTTGTTATCCTCATCACCTTCTCTTTCCTACAATCACCTTTAATTTCTTTCTTTTACATACTCTACCAAACTCGTCAAGGAACCTCTGCAACTTCTCTTCAGAATCTCCCAAAAGCACAGTGACATCAGCAAAAAACAACTGTGACAACTCCCACTCTCTCAAATTTATTTCATTTAGCATTGGTGAACTAGTGTTTCTGTATTGACATCAGTCTACTAAAGTAGTCAACAAACCTTAAGCGCAACACGGGAGCCGTGTCCGAGTTAAAGAATGTAATATTGCATCAGTGTTGAAAAATGACTGAAGTGCGAGGAATTCGAAGCCGGTAGAAGCCATTTCCTTCAAGATTCATTCACTGATATAGGAGCACCTGAATAAGTGAGAAGTGAGAAATGTGTAAGTGGAAGATGGGCATTAACAAAGGAGATATAAATAAGGTCTTGAGGATATCTCTCCAAGAGAGAACCCACAATCATGGATTCAAATTAGATAAGTTTAGATTTAGAAGGGATGTAGGAAAGTATTGGTTTGGAAATAGGGTAGTTGATGAGTGGAACAGTTTAGAGAGGTGTTTAGCGAGAATTCCTGAGAGTTGGTGGGGAGCACTGCCTATTCCGAGGCTTCAATGGGATACATGGCTTGTGAGTTTTTGGCAGGCTATACATTCTGGCAGGTGTGGGGTTGCTGGGTATGGTGTGCAGACGTTTCTTTCCTTGTACTGAGTCCCTCAGAATAAGGGACGACATTCTCATCATAGTTCCCAGACGCTTCAGCGTTCAAGCTTTCCAACATTAGCTCAACCATGTCGAGCCCTCAATCCAGATCACACTAGAAGTCGACAACACTCTTCCTTTACTTGATCTTCTCTGCAAAGCTGACCAAAAACTTCGTTTCAAAGTCTATCGAGAACCTACCAACCAAAGCGATCTTCTCCACTTCTACTCTCACCACGACACCAAAACTAAACGTGGTGCAATTACAGGCATTTTCCTGCGTGCACTCCGAATCTGCAGCAATGAATTCCTTGAGAAAGAATACTCTCTTATTGAACAAGTATTTTCTAAACTCCACTATCCTCGTCACTTCATTAGAGACTGCAGACACAGGGCATATAACATCTTTAACACACCCAGAGAAGACTACCCAGAGGAGATACATAGTCCTTCCCCCAAGTCCACCGCCAAACACGTTTCCAACATCTTTGCCAATACCTTATTTCAAGTATCTACCTCCACATCCACCACCATCAAGGGCATTACCAGTAACAGACAGGACAGGTTTCAATCCTTTGAAGGGGCATACACAATCCCTTGCAGTGACTGCAGAAAATTATACATGGGCGAGACATCCAGAGACTTCCAAACACGTATTTCAAAACACCAGTACACAGGCATGCCTGTGTTGAACACCGAAATTCACACAACCATTTAATCAACTACAGTAACGCAAAACTTATCGCCGGAGAAGAAAACAATTCTGCAGAATCCTGGAATCATCACTTATCTGTATATCCAACAACTTTAGCCAAAACAATGGCTTCTATAACACAGTTGAACCACTTGCCAAGAAACTTCTTCATCGCTATCCCACATAACAGCATAGGAATAGAGGAACACAGCAGAAGGTCTACTCATATACTTGTCCAGTCTCTTTTTAAAGCTGCTCAAGGCCCTAGCCTCTATCACCGTACTTGGAAGATTGTCACATGCAGGTTCAGATCTAACCTACCAGCATTCTCCATCTGACTCCATCCTATAAATACTCAAGTACCTTTCACCCAGGTAGATCTGTTTGAGACTTAATAAAGCCCACTGCGTGGGCGAAACGTTGTCAAAAAAAGGATCACATTATACTGGCACCTGGAGGTTACCTAGAGATTATTCCGGGGATCAACGCCCCCGCGGCCCGATCCGTGACCAGGTCTCCCGATGAATCAGGGCTTGATCAACTAGGCTGTTACTGCTGGTCGCATGCAATCCAACGTACGAGCCACAGCCCGGCTGATCCGGCACTGACTTTAGGTATCTGTCCAGCTCTCTCTTGAAGGCAGCCAGGGGTTTATTGCAATTCCCCAAATGCTTGATGGGAGGCTGTTGAACAGTCTTGGGCCCCGAACACTTATGGTGTTTTCCCTTAGTGTACCAATGGCGCCCCTACTTTTTATTGGGGGCATTTTGCATCGCCTGCCCAGTCTTTTACTTTCGTAGGGAGTGATTTCTGTGTGCAGATTTGGGACCATGTGTTTATTTTTCCATTGTGTCGGTATTTTATACCATTTATTTCCATTGCTGTCTTGGTTAGAGGTTGCGGCTGACAATAACCCCCAAGTCCTGTTTGCAATCTGTATGGCTAGGTTCTACATTATTTAACTTATAAGTGCTAAGGTTATGGACACTCCCGAGCTTCAGAACTTTGCATTTATCTACAGTGAACTGTATCTGCCACTTTTCTGACCAGGAACTGAGTTTGTCTAAATCCTCCTGAAGTTCCCTGATATCTACGTTTGAATCAATTATCCTACCTATCTTTGTGTCATCAGCGAATTTGCTCATATCATTAGTAACTCCCTCATCAAGGTCATTGATATTTATTTTAAACAACAACGGGCCTAAAACTGTTCCCTGTGGAACGCCACTTGTTACAGATCCCTACTCAGATTTAACCAAATTTATGTACACTCCCTGCTTTCTGTTTTTAAGCCATGACTCGATCCATGACAGCACTTTTCCCCCAATGCCATGAGCTGCCACTTACTTTAACAGTCTCTGGTGTGGTACTCTATCACAAGCCTTACTAAAATCCAAATAAACAATATCAAATTCTTAATCGTGATCAACAGCCTCAAAAGTTTTACTGAAGAAAGTTAGTAAATTTGTTAAGCAGGAACGGCCCCTCGTGAATCCATGCTGAGTATCATTAATCAAATTATGCTTATCAAGATGGTTTATTATAATATCAGCTATAATTGACTCTAGTAATTTGCCTACAATTGAGGTCAGGCTTATTGGCCGGTAATTTGACGGAAACGATTTGTCCCCCGATTTCAAAATAGGAATTACATTGGCCATCTTCCACATATCAGTCAATGGTTCTCAATATTCCATTTTGTATTCCTTAAGGACCCTTGAAAAAAGTTCTTCAACCAGTCTGTTTGACAACCATATCACTAGTGACTGTGATATTACTTAATTTATCTTCTTCAGGCCCACTATAAAAATTAATTATTGGGATATTATTAGTGTCTTACAGTGTGAAAACCGAGAGAAAATAATTATTAAAAATTGAGCACATTTCATTCTCCTTGTCAGTATGATGCCCAGAATTAGTTTTAAGGGGACCTATCTTATCTCTAACTTTTGTTCCATAAACCTGGAAAAAACCTTTTGGGTTAGTTTTCGAATCCCTAGCAACTTTAATTGCATAGTCCCGTTTTGCTTTTTTTTATCAGCTTTTTAACCTCCCTCTTAATGTGAATATATTGATTTATAAGATGACCTCAGCCTCTTTTGATGCACCTATAAAATCCTTACTTCTGCTCTGAAAGACACTTAAGCCTATTTTTCATCCATTTCGGGCCATTTCTAATTGATCTAATTTCTTTATATGGAATAAACACTCTTTGGGCAGCATATATAGTGCTTCGAAAACTGTCATGTTGATAACTCTCTTCATTGCCCCAGTCCACAGATGATAGGTGTTCTCTAAGCCCATTGTAATCTGCTAATCGAAAATCTGGGATCGTTACTGAGTTATCCCTATTGTCATACTTCCATTCAATGCCGAGGCAAATGATTTGTGGTCGCTTGTGCCGAGTTCCTCTGTAGTTTCTATAATATTAACAAGGGTTTCTTTGTTTGCCAGAACCAAGCAGGTTATTTACCCTTGTAGGTTCTGTAACAACTGCTTTAAAAAAAACAATCCTGAAATACCTCTAAGAAGTTGTTAGACTTTAAATTCCCAATCAAGAAAGTCCAGTCAATCTGACTAAAGTTAAAGTCCCATAGAATTACTACGTCATCGTGCCTTGTGGCTTTAACAATTTCTTCACAAAGTAGTCTCCCTTGGTCCCTATCCGAGTTTGGGGGAACGGTATATCAGGCCTAAATTAAATTTTTCACGCACCTTTGAAAATTCTGTCCAGAAAGACTGTATGTGTTATTTCAGACTGTGGCTCCACTGTGTCATTAACAATTGTACTTGCTGGAAGATCATGGGTGTTAGACTCGCATTGGTCTGATAACAAGGAAAAAGAGTTGCTGGTTTTCACACCAGTCTCCTGGATCTTCATCTTCCGCTTCGTCCCTTCAGTTCCGACAACCATCCATTCGTTGGTCCGATCATCGGTGACATTGTTCCGGGGATAATCCTTGCACATACCCTTCAGTCTCTGAATTTCTTTTCTTGCTTCCTTTAATTCTGCCTTAAACTGAAGATATAGCTGCTCGCAGTCGAGGGAAGCTATAATCACTATCTCAGGTAGCTAAGAACGGAGAGTACAGTAGACAAGTGTTCACAGAGCAAGTATTCACAATCTCAACTATGAGTACGTCTTTACGAATACACACACACACACACACTCACACACACACACATACATACACACACACACACACACACACACACACACACACACACACACATACACACACACACACAAACACATACACACACACACACACAAAAGCAGTTCCTTATCCCCAACTGTATCGAACACGCCTCTAGGCCTATCTACTGTATGATCAGAAATACTCATGTGTAGGCCTAAAGAAAGGACACCTGCTGTCTGTTTCTATGCTGGGTGACAGTGGGCCGAGACTCGCCCACCTGGAGAATGACGGAAGATAATGGTAGACACACAAAGTGTAAATAGATTTTCGTATACATTTTGCTGGTATCATTATAGATATCCCGGAAGGTAAGCTTTAAATGCTTGCCTGATATGCTTTCTTTCTCCACCTTATTATCTGTATAAAGTTCACAGGTGAGTGCTCCATGTTAGTGTTCTCACAGGTGAGTGCTCCATGATAGTGTTCTCACAGGTGAGTGCTCCATGTTAGTGTTCTCACGGGTGAGTGCTCCATGTTAGTGTTCTCACAGGTGAGTGCTCCATGTTAGTGTTCTCACAGGTGAGTGCTCCATGATAGCGTTTTCACAGGTGAGTGCTCCATGTTAGTGTTCTCACAGGTGAGTGCTCCATGTTAGTGTTCTCACAGGTGAGTGCTCCATGTTAGTGTTCTCACAGGTGAGTGCTCCATGTTAGTGTTCTCACAGGTGAGTGCTCCATGTTAGTGTTCTCACAGGTGAGTGCTCCGTGCTAGTGTTCTCACAGGTGAGTGCTCCATGTTAGTGTTCTCACAGGTGAGTGCTCCATGCTAGTGTTCTCACAGGTGAGTGCTCCATGTTAGAGTTCTCACAGGTGAGTGCTCCATGTTAGTGTTCTCACAGGTGAGTGCTCCATGTTAGTGTTCTCACAGGTGAGTGCTCCATGTTAGTGTTCTCACAGGTGAGTGCTCCATGTTAGTGTTCTCACAGGTGAGTGCTCAATGTTAGTGTTCTCACAGATGAATGCTCCATGCTAGTGTTCTCACAGGTGAGTGCTCCATGTTAGTGTTCTCACAGGTGAGTGCTCCATGATAGCGTTTTCACAGGTGAGTGCTCCATGTTAGTGTTCTCACAGGTGAGTGCTCCATGTTAGTGTTCTCACAGGTGAGTGCTCCATGTTAGTGTTCTCACAGGTGAGTGCTCCATGTTAGAGTTCTCACAGGTGAGTGCTCCATGTTAGTGTTCTCACAGGTGAGTGCTCCGTGCTAGTGTTCTCACAGGTGAGTGCTCCATGTTAGTGTTCTCACAGGTGAGTGCTCCGTGCTAGTGTTCTCACAGGTGAGTGCTCCATGTTAGTGTTCTCACAGGTGAGTGCTCCATGTTACTGCTCTCACAGGTGAGTGTTTCATGTTAGTGTTCTCACAGGTGAGTGCTCCATGCTAGTGTTCTCACAGGTGAGTGCTCCATGTTATTGTTCTCATAGGTGAGTGCTCCATTCTAGTGTTCTCACAGGTGAGTGCTCCATGTTAGTGTTCTCACAGGTGAGTGCTCCATGCTAGTGTTCTCACAGGTGAGTGCTCCATGTTATTGTTCTCATAGGTGAGTGCTCCATTCTAGTGTTCTCACAGGTGAGTGTTCCATGCTAGTGTTCTCACAGGTGAGTGCTCCATGCTAGTGTTCTCACAGGTGAGTGCTCCATGTTATTGTTCTCACAGGTGAGTGCTCCATTCTAGTGTTCTCACAGGTGAGTGTTCCATGCTAGTGTTCTCACAGGTGAGTGCCCCATGCTAGTGTTCTCACAGGTGAGTGCTCCATGCTAGTGTTCTCACAGGTGAGTGCTCCATGTTATTGTTCTCATAGGTGAGTGCTCCATTCTAGTGTTCTCACAGGTGAGTGTTCCATGCTAGTGTTCTTACAGGTGAGTTCTCCATATTAGTGTTCTCACAGGTAAGTGCTCCACGCTAGTGCTCTCACAGGTGAGTGTTTCATGTTAGTGTTCTCACAGGTGAGTGCTCCATGCTAGTGTTCTCACAGGTGAGTGCTCCATGCTAGTGTTCTCACAGGTGAGTGCTCCATGCTAGTGTTCTCACAGGTGAGTGCTCCATGCTAGTGTTCTCACAGGTGAGTGCTCCATGCTAGTGTTCTCACGGTTGAGTGCTCCATGCTAGTGTTCTCACAGGTGAGTGCTCCATGCTAGTGTTCTCACAGGTGAGTGCTCCATGCTAGTGTTCTCGCAGGTGAGTGCTCCATGCTAGTGTTCTCACAGGTGAGTGCTCCATGCTAGTGTTCTCACAGGTGAGTGCTCCATGCTAGTGTTCTCACAGGTGAGTGCTCCATGCTAGTGTTCTCACAAGTGAGTGCTCCATGCTAGTGTTCTCACAGGTGAGTGCTCCATGCTAGTGTTCTCACAGGTGAGTGCTCCATGCTAGTGTTCTCACAGGTGAGTGCTCCATGCTAGTGTTCTCACAAGTGAGTGCTCCATGCTAGTGTTCTCACTGTTGAGTGCTCCATGCTAGTGTTCTCACGGTTGAGTGCTCCATGCTAGTGTTCTCACGGTTGAGTGCTCCATGCTAGTGTTCTCACGGTTGAGTGCTCCATGCTAGTGTTCTCACGGTTGAGTGCTCCATGCTAGTGTTCTCACAAGTGAGTGCTCCATGCTAGTGTTCTCACGGTTGAGTGCTCCATGCTAGTGTTCTCACCGTTGAGTGCTCCATGCTAGTGTTCTCACGGTTGAGTGCTCCATGCTAGTGTTGTTCATTACAGACTAACCTCAGGATAAACTGTCAGTGTAGAACTCTCGAGAAAAGTCACAGGTATATTGCAAATGTTCTCTGTATTCCATTATAACTGAAAGAAGTTGTCTCCTCCAGTGACTTGCCTGGCTGTTGGTGCAGTGCGCTTGCTCGATGGGAAGTGTCGGTACTCTAACCTAGGTCATGTAGTAACCCTTGCTGATTTAACGCTTTCCCCTGATTATAATAAAAGCAATTATGAAATAATAATTATGATAATAATAATAATAATAATAATAATAATAATGATAATAATAATAATAATAATAATAATAATAATAATAATAATATGATGATGATGATGATGATGATGATGATGATGATGATGATGATGATGATGATGATGATGATGATGATGATGATGATGATGATGATGATGATGATGATGATGTATCTGACAGATATTATATAAATGGTTTAGATAATCGACTTGTGCAACATTTCGGAATCTTTATTGTGGAAACGTTTCTCCCGCCAGTGACTGGCGACTATGGGACTGATTACCTCAAACTCCTCCTCATCTTCCACCATTCTTCTCTGCACTGGACTGAAGAAGCCACTGGCTGGAGAAACTTTCCCAAAATAAAGGTTCCCAAAAGCTGCACAAATGTCTCATTCTTCAAGAAAAAAAATAGAATATTAAAAGATAGAGAAGCTGAAGATGAAATGGAAATAGAAGAAGGAGGAAGAAGAAAGAAGAATGTTAGAAGCAGTCAATACAACAGAGTAAAAAGGACAATACCCTCCCCATGAAATGCTATACAAGTGGGCAGTAAAAGTACATTCGTGAACAACAATAACTAACAGTTCTGGATGGTTGTAGCACAAAACACACAGTGAGGAACGCTTGCAGAAAATACTCAGCCGTTGAGGAGCGACAAAGACAGGGTTTCTATGTCCCGTCTTGTGTGGTATTATGTTCACAATTAAGATGGTACTTCTTGTGGCAAGATACTGACACATAAACGTCACGATAGCGAATCATGGAAGAATAAGTCTAGAGGAAGAAGGAGAATAAAGAGAGAGTTAGACAGTGAGGTGGATGGTGCAAGGAATGAAGTCTACGAGACAGTCCCGCTGGTCAGAGACACGGCTGCGATTGAAAGAGGGAGGATCGAGCCTTCGCTACCATTCGAGCTGAATGACCTACAAGGGTTCAATGCAATGAATAATGAGTCTGGAGTCTGAGCGACCCATACGGGTTTAACGAATGGATTCTCAAGCCACCACCAATGAGGATATAGAGAACGAAGAGTCAGTTTACCACTTCAGGAAATTTAAGAGACATACCAGGACACAACAGTACATCAGACACAATTTATACTGTCATCATTTATATGCTGAAGTTGTGTCTACAAGTCTGCCTGAGGGTAGTGCTGAAGTGGCAGTACTGGGTGGAGGGCAGTGCTGAAGTGACAGTACTGGGTGGAGGGCAGTGCTGAAGTGACAGTACAGGGTGGAGGGAGGGATATAAGGAAGTATCTACACCTGGAGTGTCTCCATAATGGTATCAGCGTCCTGGTGAAGACCACCACCAGCGCCAACACACTACCGTCTGTGGATGGTCACTGAACATTCCTGCAGTAGATATCCTCCGCTAAACTACCTCGTAAATATATGTTTATGGCGGGAGGAAATCTCAATCGGTGAGACCGTTGTGTCGGCGCTTCTGGGAAAGAGTTTAGCTAGCACTTCCCTGCCACTTCCCCGTTACTTCCGTGTAATTTACCACTATTTCTCCGAGTCTTCCTCTCCGCCTCTTCTCCCGCTTCATCCTCGGCACTGTAGAAGACCTCAGTGAAGCTCAGGATGGATTTAGTGATCATAAGATTGATTTGGTATCAGAAGACGAAGGGTTGGCGGCACCGTGAGTGTTCCTAAGTGGTGTTGGCTGGTATCCTGGAGGCGACTCTGAGGTAGCACAAATGTAACGGTAATGACCTGGGCTACAGCAACACTCTGGGAGGCCAACACATTCCACTGATACATATTTATGCGACACACCACACATGATGCTGCCTCTCACACTGTTATGAATATATACTGAATACGGAGCACCTTCAGCATAGCTGTATGTGTGTGTGGTGTGTGTGTACTCACCTAGTTGTAGTCACCTAGTTGAGGTTGCAGGGGTGAGTCCAAGCTCTTGGCCCCGCCTCTTCACTGGTCGCTACTAGGTCACTCTCCCTGAACCGTGAGCTTTATCCTACCTCTGCTTAAAGCTATGTATGGATCCTGCCTCCACTACATCGCATCCCAAACTATTCCACTTCCTGACTACTCTGTGGCTGAAGAAATACTTCCTAACATCCCTGTGATTCATCTGTGTCTTCAACTTCCAACTGTGTCCCCTTGTTGCTGCGTCCCATCTCTGGAACATCCTGTCTTTGTCCACCTTGTCAATTCCTCTCAGTATTTTGTATGTCGTAATCATGTCCCCCGTATCTCTCCTGTCCTCCAGTGTCGTCAGGTTGATTTCCCTTAACCTCCCCTCGTAGGACATAACTCTTAACTCTGGGACTAGTCTTGTTGCAAACCTTTGCACTTTCTCCAGTTTCTTTACGTGCTTGGCGAAGTGTGGGTTCCAAACTGGTGCCGCATACTCCAATAAGGGCCTAACATACACAGTGTGTGTGTGTGTGTGTGTGTGTGTACTCACCTAGTTGAGGTTGCGGGGGTCGAGTCCGAGCTCCTGGCCCCGCCTCTTCACTGATCGCTACTAGGTCACTCTCCCTGAGCCGTGAGCTTTATCATACCTCTGCTTAAAGCTATGTATGGATCCTGCCTCCACTACATCGCTTCCCAAACTATTCCACTTACTGACTACTCTGTGGCTGAAGAAATACTTCCTAACATCCCTGTGATTCATCTGTGTCTTCAGCTTCCAACTGTGTCCCCTTGTTACTGTGTCCAATCTCTGGAACATCCTGTCTTTGTCCACCTTGTCAATTCCTCTCAGTATTTTGTATGTCGTTATCATGTCCCCCCTATCTCTCCTGTCCTCCAGTGTCGTCAGGTTGATTTCCCTTAACCTCTCCTCGTAGGACATACCTCTTTGCTCTGGGACTAGTCTTGTTGCAAACCTTTGCACTTTCTCTAGTTTCTTCACGTGCTTGGCTAGGTGTGGGTTCCAAACTGGTGCCGCATACTCCAATATGGGCCTAACATACACGGTGTACAGGGTCTGAATGATTCCTTATTAAGATGTCGGAATGCTGTTCTGAGGTTTGCTAGGCGCCCATATGCTGCAGCAGTTATTTGGTTAATAAGCGCTTCAGGAGATGTGCCTGGTGTTATACTCACCCCAAGATCTTTTTCCTTGAGTGAGGTTTGTAGTCTCTGACCCCTAGACTGTACTCCGTCTGCGGCCTTCTTTGCCCTTCCCCAATCTTCATGACTTTGCACTTGGTGGGATTGAACTCCAGGAGCCAATTGCTGGACCAGGTCTGCAGCCTGTCCAGATCCCTTTGTAGTTCTGCCTGGTCTTCGATCGAGTGAATTCTTCTCATCAACTTCATGTCATCTGCAAACAGGGACACCTCAGAGTCTATTCCTTCCGTCATGTGGTTCACAAATACCAGAAACAGCACTGGTCCTAGGACTGACCCCTGTGGGACCCCGCTGGTCACAGGTGCCCACTCTGACACCTCGCCACGTACCATGACTCGCTGCTGTCTTCCTGACAAGTATTCCCTGATCCATTGTAGTGCCTTCCCTGTTATCCCTGCTTGGTCCTCCAGTTTTTGCACCAATCTCTTGTGTGGAACTGTGTCAAACGCCTTCTTGCAGTCCAAGAAAATGCAATCCACCCACCCCTCTCTCTCTTGTCTTACTGCTGTCACCATGTCATAGAACTCCAGTAGGTTTGTGACACAGGATTTCCCGTCCCTGAAACCATGTTGGCTGCTGTTGATGAGATCATTCCTTTCTAGGTGTTCCACCACTCTTCTCCTGATAATCTTCTCCATGATTTTGCATACTATACATGTCAGTGACACTGGTCTGTAGTTTAATGCTTCATGTCTGTCTCCTTTTTTAAAGATTGGGACTACATTTGCTGTCTTCCATGCCTCAGGCAATCTCCCTGTTTCGATAGATGTATTGAATATTGTTGTTAGGGGTACACATAGCGCCTCTGCTCCCTCTCTCAATACCCATGGGGAGATGTTATCTGGCCCCATTGCCTTTGAGGTATCTAGCTCACTCAGAAGCCTCTTCACTTCTTCCTCGGTTGTGTGCACTGTGTCCAGCACTTGGTGGTGTGCCCCACCTCTCCGTCTTTCTGGAGTCCCTTCTGTCTCCTCTGTGAACACTTCTTTGAATCTCTTGTTGAGTTCTTCACATACTTCACGATCATTTCTTGTTGTCTCTCCTCCTTCCTTCCTTAGCCTGATTACCTGGTCCTTGACTGTTGTTTTCCTCCTGATGTGGCTGTACAACAGTTTCGGGTCAGATTTGGCTTTCGCTGCTATGTCATTTTCATATTGTCTTTGGGCCTCCCATCTTATCTGTGCATATTGGTTTCTGGCTCTACGACTGTTCTCCTTATTCTCCTGGGTCCTTTGCCTTCTATATTTCTTCCATTCCCTAGCACACTTGGTTTTTGCCTCCCTGCACCTTTGGGTAAACCATGGGCTCATCCTGGCTTTTTCATTAATCCTGTTACCCTTGGGTACAAACCTTTCCTCAGCCTCCTTGCATTTTGTTGCTACATATTCCATCATCTCATTAACTGGCTTCCCTGCCAGTTCTCTGTCCCACTGAACCCCGTTCAGGTAGTTCCTCATTCCTGTGTAGTCCCCTTTCTTGTAGTTTGGCTTCATTCGTCCTGGCCTTCCTGCTTCTCCCTCCACTTGTAGCTCTACTGTGTATTCGAAGCTTAAAACCACATGGTCACTGGCCCCAAGGGGTCTTTCATATGTGATGTCCTCGATATCTGCACTACTCAAGGTGAATACTAAGTCGAGCCTTGCTGGTTCATCCTCTCCTCTCTCTCTTGTAGTGTCCCTTACGTGTTGGCACATGAAGTTTTCCAGTACCACCTCCATCATCTTAGCCCTCCATGTATCTTAGCCGCCATGTGGGTCCAAGTTCTCCCAATCGATCTCCTTGTGGTTAAAGTCACCCATGATCAGGAGCTTTGCCCTGCATGCATGAGCTCTTCTGGCCACTCTAGCCAGTGTGTCAACCATCGCTCTATTGCTCTCGTCGTACTCTTGCCTTGGCCTCCTGCTGTTCTGTGGTGGGTTATACATCACTGCTATTACCACCTTGGGACCTCCAGAGTGAAGTGTTCCCACTATGTAATCACTTTCTTCTCCGCTGTCTCCTCTCTCCAGCTCATCAAAATTCCAGCGATTTTTGATCAGCAACGCCACTCCTCCACCCCCCCCCCCTGTTCCCTCTGTCTTTCCTCAGGATTTGGTATCCCGTTGGAAAGATGGCATCTGTTATCATACCTGTAAGCTTGGTTTCTGTGAGAGCTATGATGTCCGGTGATGCTTCTTTGACTCTTTCATGCCACTCCTCCCACTTATTTGTTATTCCATCAGCGTTTGTGTACCATACCTTCAGTTTCCTTTCCAACACTGTGGTTTGGGGGGCCTGTGAGGGTGGGAGACCTGGTGGCATACTGTGGGATTCTATAGCTCGGTGTTGGGTGGAGGCTGTGGGTATGGATTGTAGTGTGTGTTGGGATGGTGTGATAGGTTGTATGGTTCTGAGAATAGTTGTGTGTGTGCTTGCCCTTGCTGTTCTGTTCTGCTCTGACTGACCTCTGCTGGTTCCCTCCTTGTCTCTTTTCCTAGCTCCTTTCGCTTTTTTGTCCTCTCCCTCAGCTGCTGTCGTTCTGATTTTGTTCTGTCTCTGTCTAGGAACACCCTCTTGTACTCTTCCGAGTATTTCAATCGTGGTTTCTCTTGGAGGATCCTGTTCCGCACTGTTTCCGTCCAGAGAATCAGCTTGATTGGTCGGTTTCTCCCCTTCGAGTACCCCCCTATTCTCTGAAAATTTACAATCTCGTCCATCTCTTCACCTATTTCCGTGATGATTTTCTCAATCTCCTTTCTTTCTTCCTGCTGCCTTTCAGTGTGTGTCCTTTCCTCTCTCTCGTGAAGCCCATGGATAAACACTGATTTTGCCCTTTCTTCCTCCCATTGCCTCACCCTCTGTGACTCTAGATCCTGCCTGTATGTGGTCAGTTTCTCCCTTGTGTGTGTGTGTGTGTGTGTGTGTGTGTGTGTGTGTGTGTGTGTGTGTGTGTGTGTGTGTGTGTGTGTGTGTGTGTGTGTGTGTGTGAGTGTGTGTGTGTGTGCGTGCGAGTGTGTGTGTGTGTGTGTACTCACCTAGTTGTGCTCACCTAGTTTAGGTTGCAGGGGTCGAGTCCAAGCTCCTGGCGCCGCCTCTTCACTGGTCGCTACTAGGTCACTCCCTCTGAACCGTGAGCTTTATCATACCTCTGCTTAAAGCTATGTAAGGATCCTGCTTCCACTACATCGCTTCCCAAACTATTCCACTTCCTGACTACTCTGTGGCTGAAGAAATACTTCCTAACATCCCTGTGATTCATCTGTGTCTTCAACTTCCAACTGTGTCCCCTTGTTGCTGTGTCCCATCTCTGGAACATCCTGTCTTTGTTCACCTTGTCAATTCCTCTCAGTATTTTGTATGTCGTTATCATGTCCCCCCTATCTCTCCTGTCCTCCAGTGTCGTCAGGCTGATTTCCCTTAACCTCTCCTCATAAGACATACCTCTTAGCTCTGGAACTAGTCTTGTTGCAAACCTTTGCACTTTCTCTAGTTTCTTTACGTGCTTGGCTAGGTGTGGGTTCCAAACTGGTGCCGCATACTCCAATATGGGCCTAACGTACACAGTGTACAGGGCCCTGAACGATTCCTTATTAAGATGTTGGAATGTTGTTCTGAGGTTTGCCAGGCGCCCAAACGCTGCAGCAGTTAATTGGTTGATGTGCGCCTCAGATGTGCTAGGTGTTATATTCACCACAAGATCTTTTTCCTTGAGTGAGGTTTGTAGTCTCTGTCCCCCTAGACTGTACTCCCTCTGTGGTCTTCTTTGCCCTTCCACAATCTTCATGACTTTGCACTTGGTGGGGTTGAACTCCAGGAACCAACTGCAGGACCAGGCCTGCAACCTGTCCAGATCCCTTTGTAGTTCTTCCTGGACCTCGTCCGATTGAATTCTTTTCATTAACTTCACATCATCTGCAAACAGGGACACTTCGGAGTCTATTCCTTCCGTCATGTCGTTCACAAATACCAGAAACAGCACCGGTCCTAAGACTGACCCCTGTGGAACCCCACTCGTCACAGGTGCCCGCTCTGACACCTCGACGCGTACCATGACTCGCTGCTGCCTTCCTGACAAGTATTCCCTGATCCATTGTAGTGCCTTCCCTGTTATCTTTGCCTGGTCCTCCAGATTTTGCACTAGTCTCTTGTGTGGCACTGTGTCAAACGCCTTCTTACAGTCCAAGAAAATGCAATCTACCCACCTCTCTCTCTCTCTTGTCTTACTGCTGTCATCATGTCATAGAACTCCAGAAGGTTTGTGACACAGGATTTCCCGTCTCTGAAACCGTGTTGTTGATAAGCTTATTTCTTTCTAGGTGTTCCACCACTCTTCTCCTGAAAATCTTCTCTATGACTCTGGAAACTGTACATGTCAGTGACACTGGTCTGTAGTTTAGTCCTTCATGTTTGTCTCCTTTTTTAAAAATTGTGACTACATTTGCTGTCTTCCATACCTCAGATAATCTTCCTGTTTCGATAGATGTGTTGAATATTGTTGTTAGGGGTACACATATCACCTGTTTTCCCTCTCTCAGGACCCATGGAGGGATGTTATCCAGCCCCATCCCCTTTGAGGCATCAAGCTCACTCAGCAGCCTCTTCACTTCTTCCGGTTGTATGTATTGCGCCCAACACATGGTTGTGTACCCCACCTCTCTGTCTTTCTGGAGTCCCTTCTGTCTCCTCTGTGAACACTTCTTTGAATCTCGGGTTGAGTTCCTCACAGTGGCTTCATCAGTCCAATACAAGCATCACATCGACTCCAGGCTGAGGGACTGATTACCTTAAATTCCTCTCCTTACACCTTTCTGCTTGTATTGGACTGATAAAGCCACTGTGTGGCGAAACGTTTCCTAAATAAAGATTCCCATATGTTGCATAAGTGTCTCAATCTTCAACTTGTCGGTTTTCAAAACCATTCATCACAACTGTCAGACACTGCATCATCATGGGATCTTCATGCAAAGAATTCTTCAAACTTGTCCACCATTTGGACGAAGACCTACTTCGACTAGTGGATGGTACCACTATGACCCCACCTCCTAATGCTTCGCCTCACCTGACTACAGTATATAAGCCACGTCTACTGCCCTATGCTGTACATTCTACAAGATTGATGGACTGAACACATCAACTCCAAGCTGAGTGACTGATTACCTCAAACTCCTCTCCTTATACCTTTCTGCTTGTAGTGGACTGATGAAGCCACTGTGTGGCAAAACGTTTCCTAATTAAAGATTCCCACATGTTGCATAAGTGTCTCAATCTTCAACTTTTCGGTTTTCAAAACCATTAATCACAAGATGTAAAATAACCGCGGGGGAGTTGTATGATAGCTATAGGCTTTTCGTGTTGCAATGAACACATCAGGAGCTTGCAATGTTGCAGAAAATCAGAGGAGATCCAAGTAAATACTATCACCCGACGACCCAGCGGTCGTCAGGTTATCGACACAGTCCTCAACGACAAAATGGACGACCTGAAAAGTATGGAGGAGAGAATAATTGATCTGGATGCCCATGATGCTCTTTATCTCCTCTCAAGTTGTCAAACTCTATCTCGACTGGACTATTTCTTGATGTGTTCAGCCTCCTTTGACAACCCAACACTTAGTGATTATGAGTAAACAATCTAGATATAACACTGGACTAAATAATCTAGAAATAACATTGGACTTCGTAATCTAGGTTCAACACTGGACAAAATTATTTAGGTTTAACACTGAATTTAGCAATCTAAGTTCAACACTGGACTTAGTAATCATATAAAAGATGCCTCACACAAAGCTCTTGAAACACAAGTGTGCTAGAGTTCTAGGAATGGTAAAAAAATTGAAAAGTTGTTGAAAAAATGTTTTCTTACTGAAAAATAGTGCATAATTCTGGCAACATGTTGATGTAATCAGCTGGTTTCTATCATATTTCTAAGTATGTTTTTCCAAAAATGTATTTTTTTTGTTCTTGCTTTCATCAAAAAGACATGATGCCAATTAGTCATTTTTTTGTGTTTTTTCTACTCCAGAAATTACAATTTTCATGATTGTTTCATTCTAAATACACAACATTGCAACTTCTCTGAGGACTCCATTTAAGTGCAGAGAGTGATAGCGGCTCAGTCGGCAGTGGGCTGTCAACATTTGCAACATGTTGAGATTTGGTGTGCCGTGACCATAGAGTTTTACAGAAAACAATATGTGAATAACTCAGGAATAAGTTTATCTGGAGAGTTTATCTGGAGAGAGTTCCGGGGATCAACGCCCCCGCGGCCCGGTCTGTGACCAGGCCTCCTTAGGTCAGTGTCCCAGGATGCGACCCACACCAGTCGACTAACACCCAGGTACCCATTTTACTGATGGAGAACATAGACAACAGGTGGAAAGAAACACGTCCAATGTTTCTACTCTGGCTGGGAATCGAACCCAGGCCCTCACCGTGTGAAGCGAGAGCGTTAACCACCAAGCCACCAGAGCCTGGTGTTATTGACATTTTCTTTTTTTTTTTTTTGTCAAAAAGTATTAATATGATTGTCATGATTTTTTGCACACATTATTGAGTAATGATGGTTCTACTACCTTAAAAAATAATAAATTTCATCATGGTTCTACTACCTTAAAAAATAATAAATTTCATCATGGTTCTACTACCTTAAAAAATAATAAATTTCATCATGGTTCTACTACCTTAAAAAATAATAAACTTCATCATGGTTCTACTACCTTAATAAATAATAAACTTCATCATGGTTCTACTACCTTAAAAAATAATAAACTTCATCATGGTTCTACTACCTTAAAAAATAATAAACTTTATAATTTTTTATTATGCAATCTATTAAAATTTTCGCTCAAATGGCATTAGGATCCATATTATCTAGCCCTACGTCTTTCATCTGATGTCAACTAGAGCATTGTACATCTTCCCAATTTTGTAGAAAAGGGAGAATTTTAGGCCCTATAGAATTTTGCACTATTTATTTTTTTCTATCTAACTTTCAAGGCAAAAACTCACTACAAACACAGTATGTAGGCTTCAAATGCTGCTTAAATCACTAAAAATTTCATTAAAATTGAACCAAAGAAAAGAAAAGAATTTTTTTTCATTAGCACCCTCTTCAACCTCTCCTCGTAGGACATGCCCCTTAGCTTAGGGACTAGTTGCAAACCTTTGCACTTTCTCTAGTTTCCTCACATGCTTGGCTAGGTGAGGGTTCCAAACTGGTGCTACATACTCCAATATGGGCCTAACATACACAGTGTACAGGGTCCTGAACAATTCCTCATTAAGATGTTGGAATGCTGTTCTTAGGTTTGCTAGGTGTCCGTATGCTGCAGTATTTATTTGGTTGATGTACACCTCAGGAGCTATGTGTACTCACCTTGTTGTACTCACATAGTTGTGGTTGCAGGGGTCGAGTCACAGCTCCTGGCCCGCCTTTTCATTGGCCACTACTCGGTCACTCTTCCCGATCCATTAGCTTTGTCGTACCTCTTCTTAAAGACCTGTATGGATCCTGCTTCCACTACATCACTTCCCAGACTGTTCCACTTCCTGATAACTCTTTGACTGAAGAAATATTTCCTAACATCCCGGTGATTCATCTGAGCCTTCAACTTCCAACTGTGTCGCCTTGTTGCTGTGTCCCATCTCTGGAACATCCTGTCTCTGTCCACCTTGTCAATTCCTCTCAGTATGTTATATGTCGTTATTATATCCCCCCTATCTGTGTGTGTGTGTGTGTGTGTACTCACCGAATTGTGGTTGCAGGGGTCGAGACTCAGCTTCTGGCCCCGCCTTTTCACTGGTCGCTACTAGGCCACTCTCCTTGAATCGTGAGCTTTATCATACCTCTGCTTAAAGCTATGTATGGATCCTGGCCCCGTGTGTGTGTGTGTGTGTATGTGTTTGTATGTGTGTGTGTGTGTGTGTGTGTGTGTGTGTGTGTGTGTGTGTGTGTGTGTGTGTGTGTGTGTGTGTACTCACCTAGTTGAGGTTGCAGGGGTCGAGTCCAAGCTCCTGGCCCCGCCTTTTCACTGGTCGCTACTAGGCCACTCTCCCTGAACCGTGAGCTTTATCATACCTCTGCTTAAAGCTATGTATGGATCCTGCCTCCACTACATCGCTTCCCAAACTATTCCACTTACTGACTACTCTGTGGCTGAAGAAATACTTCCTAACATCCATGTGATTCATCTGTGTCTTCAACTTCCAACTGTGTCCCCTTGTTGCTGTGTCCAATCTGTGTGTGTGTGTGTGTGTGTGTGTGTGTGTGTGTGTGTGTGTGTGTGTGTGTGTGTGTGTGTGTGTGTGTGTGTGTGTGTGTGTGTGTGTGTGTGTGTGTGTTTGTGTGTGTGTGTGTGTGTGTGTGTGTTTGTGTGCGTGTGTGTGTACGTGTGTGTGGGTATGTACTCGCCTAGTTGTGGTTGCAGGGGTCGAGTCATAGCTCCTGGCCCCGGCAGCACTGTTACTGATTTCTCAGTTTACTTCACTGGTTCTTATTCATTGAGTGAGAGCAATTAGGTCATTTGAGGGAGTTCGAGTCTCTCAGATACTGTAGCATTGACCATCCCCCAGGATGCGACCCACAACAGTCGACTAACATCCAGGTACCTATTTACTGCTCGGTGAACAGAAACAACGGGTGTAAGGAGGCTTAGCCATACGTGTCGCCCTGCCCGGGTGTGTACTCACCCAGTTGTACTCACCTAGTTGTGGTTGCGGGTGTCGGTTCACAGCTCCTGGCCCCACCTATTCAACTGGCCGCTACTCGGTCACTCTTCCCGCTCCGTGAGTTTTATCATACCTCTTCTTAAAGCTATGAATGGATCCTGCCTCCTCTACATCACTACCTAGGCTATTCCACTTCCTGACAACTCTTTGACTGAAGAAATACTTCCTAATATCCCTGTGGTTCATTTGAGTCTTCAGCTGCCAACTGTGACCCCTCGTTGCTGCGTCCCATCTCTGGAACATCCTGTCTCTGTCCACCTTGTCTATACCTCTCAGTATTTTATATGTCGTTTTCATATCCCCCCTAACTCTCCTGTCTTTCAGTGCCGTCAGGTCGATTTCCCTTAACCTCTCCTCGTAGGATATACCCCTTAGATCCGGGACTAATCTTGTTGCAAACCTTTTCACTTTCTCTAGTTTCCTTACATGCTAGGTTAGGTGAGGGTTCCAAACTGGCGCTGCATATTCCAATATGGGCCTAACGCACACTGTGTACAGGGTTCTGAACGATTTCTCATCAAGATGTTGGAATGCTGTTCTGAGGTTTGCTAGGGGCCCATATGCTGCAGTAGTTATTTGGTTGATGTGTGCCTCAGGAGATGTGCCTGGTTTTATGCTCACCCCAAGATCTTTTTCCTTGAGTGAGGTTTGTAGTCTCTGGCCGGCTATACTGTACTCTGTCTGCAGTCTTCTTTGCCCTTCCCCAATCTTCATGACTTTGCACTTGGTGGGGTTGAATTCCAGGAGCCAATTGCTGGACCAGGTCTGCAACCTGCCCAGATCCCTTTGTAGTTCTGCCTGATCTTCGGCCGAATGAATTCTTCTCATCAACTTCACGTCATCTGCAAACAGGACTCTTCGGAGTCTGTTCCTTCCGTCATGTTCACAAATACCAGAAACAGCATTGGCCCTAGGACTGACCCCTGTGGGACCCCGCTGGTCACAGGTGCCCACTGACACCTCACTGTCTTCCTGAAAAGTATTCCCTCACCCATTGTAGTGCCTTCCCTGTTATCCCTGCTTGGTCCTCCAGTTTTTGCACTAATTTCTTGTGTGGAACTGTGTCAAACGCCTTCTTACAGTCCAAGAAAATGCAATCTACCCACCCCTCTCTCTCTTATCTTACTGCTGTCACCATGTCATAGAACTCCAGTAGGTTTGTGACACAGGATTTACCGTCCCTGAAACCATGTTGGCTGCTGTTGATGAGATCATTCCTATCTAGGCGTTCCACCACTCTTCTCCTGATAATCTTCTCCATGACTTTGCATACTATACATGTCAGTGACACTGGTCTGTAGTTTAGTGCTTCATGTCTGTCTCCTTTTTTAAAAATTTGGACTATATTTGCTGTCTTCCATGACTCAGGCAATCTCCCTGTTTAGATAGATGTGTTGAATATTGTTGTTAAGGGTACACATAGTGCTTCTGTTCCCTCTCTCAGGACCCATGGAGAGATGTTATCTGGCCCCATTGCCTTTGAGGCATCTAGCTCACTCAGAAGCCTCTTCACTTCTTCCTCGGTTGTGTGCACTGTGTCCAGCACTTTGTGGTGTACCCCACCTCTCCGTCTTTCTGGAGCCTCTTCTGTTTCCTCTGTGAACACTTCTTTGAATCTCATGTTGACTTCCTCACATACTTCAATGTCGATTCTTGTTGTCTCTCCTCCTTCCTTCCTTAGCCTTATTATCTGGCCCTTGACTGTTGTTTTCCTCCTGGTGTGGCTGTAAACAGCTTCGGGTCAGATTTGGCTATTGCTGCTATGCCGTTTTCATATTGTCGTTGGCAGGGCCGGATTACTGCATAGGCAAACTAGGCATTTGCCTATGGCCCCGCGCATTTGGGGGACCCCGCGGTCCAAGGGGTTCAGGGGCTCATCCAAGACTGCGCACATGGTGCAAGTGCAAAGGGGTCCCTATCTAAAAAGTTCAAGTGTTTGGAGAGTAAAATTGATTTTTAAAAATTAATCAAAACAAAAATAAATAATGAAATAAAATAAAATAAAAATAAATAAACCTAACCATAGATGACAACACTCAACACGCCTTTGTTTACATCAGAACAGCTGTGTTTTCCCGCTAATGGGTGAGTATGGGAGATTCCTCTCCAATTTTCTGTAGTAATTACACGTTATCTAGACTTGTACTGTGACAAATTAAATGAAGTGTTGTTGATAGACATTGATGTGTATGGATAAATGTTTGTTTTCGCCACTAAATGTTAAGGGAGGTACCTGATAGGGTTATTTGACCAGTAAAGACGCATGGACCAGTAAAGACGCATGGACCAGTAAAGACGCATTTTTGGTAAAAATACTATAAAGAAAAACCTAAAAACGCAAACTGACTTCCGTTTGTAGGTTTTAAAAGCACTTTGTTCTGTCTTTAAGTCTTTATCATTTCAATAACAGATCTCAATTGATTGATGTTCTACATCACTTCCATCGCAAATGCTTAGTTTTCAAGTTGCGACGGAAGTGATGTAGAACATCAATTAATTTACTACATATTTCCCCAGAAACACATAAGCCACATCAGAAAATCGTTGGTTGAGTGAAACTGAAAATTGTCCCTGCATTCTTTAATTCTCATGTCCTTATCTATGGTGGTAGGCCATATATCATGCAAAACATAATGATTAGTTTAGTTATGAAAATGGTAATATAAATACCATTGTGCATTGTTCTTGGACTCAGTATGATTTCTGTTTAAGTAAATTGGAGATCAAGGAGGATGAATTAGTAAAATATTCGTAGCCCAAATCACTAACCTAATCTATGGTAAAAGTTCTGTATATGACTCCTTTCTGGTAACGTTTTGAATTTTTAGATGCGCAGCCAGAGGAAAGGGGGCTACAAGGGCCATATCCCTCAATTGAGAGAAAAATTTTTTTAATAATAATTAAAAAATTAATAAGAATTGATAATGAAAAATTTGTATTTGCATGATTACAGACAGTGATACATCCTCATTATGGCATCTCGTGAACGTGATGTTGGACGTTCTTATGCGAGTGGGTCACAGAAAAGAAAGAAGAAAATTCAAGAAGAACAGAAAAAGAAAGATTTAGGAAGCTGCAGAAAGATCACAGACATGCTCACGAAAACAGATTCTGATGTTACCAGTACAGTTGAATCTGCAGATACGTCAGATCATACAGGAAGCCCTCCCTCCATTATTTCTCAGCCAGCATCTACTTCTTTTGTGTCTCCTCTCAATGTCTCAACGGACATTTCATCCACAGGATTTGTCTTAAAAGATCCTGCCTCATGGCCAAATGTAATCCCAGATTCTCTACGTAATGCTTTCATTGCAGAAAACTTCAGTCAAACTCTGAACATTGACTTTAGGAAATCAGCAAGGATTTATGATGATGGAAGTCGTCGTTGTTTAAAGTCATCTATGTTTTATAGGAAGCTTGCAAATTCAGAGACTGTGAAAAGATCATGGATGGTATACTCTGAAAGCTCAGGAAAAGCGTACTGTTCAGCATGCAGGCTATTTTCTACCAAAGAAAATACCTTCACACAGGGTTTCAATGACTAGAAAAATTCCAAGCGTTTCGAGGAACATGAAAACAGCACCACTCACAGGAGCTGCATTTTAGCCAGTGTATTTCGTGCACAGAAAAAAGGCTTATTGGATTCTCATTTGGAAAATCAAACTGAAAAAGAGCTCACTTATTGGAGAAAAGTTCTAGAAAGAGTTGTTGCTGTTGTAAAATTCTTAGCTCTAAGAGGACTTGCTTTCCATGGAGAAAATGAGGTTTTTGGTTCGGAAAACAATGGCAATTTCCTGTTAGCACAATTCGATCCATTCTTAGCAAATCATGTGTCACGCCTTGGGAATGCAGGAAGAGGCACTGTATCTTACATGTCATCTACTATATGCAATGAATTTATTGAACTGATGACTAAGAAGGTCCTCAATAACATCATAGCAGCTGTGAAAACTGCAAAATACTTTGCAATAAGTGTAGATTCAACACCAGATATTTCACATACAGATCAATTGACATTCATTGTTCACTTTGTCGACTCCAGTGGTAAGCCTGTAGAGCGCTTTATAAAATTCATTCCTCTTTCAGGCCATGATGGAGAAACAATGATGAATGTAGTACTGGATACTCTGCTTGAACATGATCTCTCTATTATGGATTGCCGTGGCCAGAGCTACGACAATGCAAGTAACATGTCTGGTAAATATAATGGATTGCAAGCCCGTATCAAGCAAATCAATCCACTTGCTGAATATGTGCCCTGCTCAGCACATTCTCTTAATCTTGTTGGGTCATGTGCTGCGGAGTGTTGTGTCGCTGCAGTTTCATTTTTTGGACTTTTACAAGCACTCTTTAATTTTTTCTCTGCTTCAACGCATCGGTGGAGTATACTCAAGTCAACCATTCATGGAGATGTCATCAAATCATTATCAACAACAAGGTGGTCAGAGCAGCATGATGCAACACATGATTTGAAAGACAGCTTTGCTGAAATACGTTCTGCTTTGATCCAAATAGCAGAGGATGAAGACAAGACAGCAACTACAAGAAGCGAAGCAGCCAGCTTAGCATCAAAATTGGAAGATTTTGAATTAGTCTTACTCGTGTGCTTTGGGACTGTATACTGGAACGGTTAAATGCCACGAACAAGACACTTCAGAAAATTGAAATTGAAATGGCTACTTGTGCTAACCTCTATGCAGGCTTAGTGGAATTTGTAAGCTCACTTCGCAATGATGAAGCTTTTGAAATGTTTGAAGAGAAAGCTAAACTGCTGGTGAAAGACAACAGTTACCAGGCTGATCATCAGCGGTCAAGGAAGAGGAAACGCAATTCTGAAGAGCCAGACAATGAAATTGTGTTGCTACCAAGGCAGAAATGTAAGACAGCTACATACTTCGTCATTCTGGATTCACTGATAACAGAATTGGTGAAAAGAAAAGAAATCTACCAGAATCTCAATGACAAGTTTGGATTTCTGTTCAAAATTACTACTATGCCAGATGCAGAATTGAGGGAAGCTGCATTAAAGTTGCAACAACACCTTTCAGCAGATGTTCAGGACACATTTGTTGAAGAAATAGTCCATTTTTCTGGGTATATGAATCAGATTAAAGCTCCACCTGAAAAATGTGCGCCCTCAGCTGCTTTGAAACATTTAAGAAATGCAGGTATCTCAGAAACCTTCTCTAATGTTGACATAGTGTATGGCCTTTACCTAACACTTCCAGCTACTAACTGTGAAGGAGAACGTTCATTTTCTGTTTTGAAAAGAGTGAAAAACCAGCTCCGTTCAACAATGAGCCAAGACAAATTGTGTAACCTAGCCTTGTTGACCATTGAGTCTGATCTAACAAGAAATATTGATTTTCAGAATATAATTGATGATTTTGCCAATATGAAATCCAGAAAAAAGTTTATTTAAAAAGTGCCTGTGAATATAAACAATTCTTTACTTTCTTGAGTTTATATGATTTGATAGTCTTATGCATGATGCAATGATAACAATAATGGTCAGTGATTTATAAAGGGAATAATAGTGCTGTAGTGGTTATGCTGAATATAATAGGTACATGATGTCACTACTTTAATAGCCTAATCTAGTAATACTATGCTGTCTTGAGTTTATTCTCTTTAAAATGCATGATTTAACAAGATAGTTATAATGGCTGTTGGTAAATGGTTTTGGTTGTCTTGATGTACTTTCCCTATTAAATTTAATCTAAATAGCCAGAATGTATTTAATTAGACCTTAAACAGGCTCACACCGACCCCCCCCCCAAGCTGGAAGGGGTCGCTTCGCTTACCCGTAACTCAAAGGGGCCCCGCCAATCTGAATAGCCTAGGGCCCGGAGACTTCTTAATGTGGCCCTGGTCGTTGGGCCTTAATTCTTATCTGTGCATATTCATTTCTGGCTCTACGACTGCTCTTCTTGTTGTCCTGGGTCCTTTGCCTTCTATACTTCTTCCATTTCCTAGCACACTTGGTTTTTGCCTCCCGGCACCTTTGGGTGAACCATGGGCTCATCCTGGCTTTTTCATTATTCCTGTTACCCATGGGCACAAACCTATTCTCAGCTTCCTTGCATATTGTTGTTACATATTCCATCATCTCATTTACTGGCTTCCCTGCCACTTCTCTGTCCCACTGAACCCCGTTCAAGAAGTTCCTCATTCTCAGGTAGTCCACTTTCTAGTAGTGTGGCTTCATTCGCCAGCACCTACCTGCTTTCCCCTCCACTTGTAGCTCTACTGTGTTTTCTAAGCTTAAAACCACATGATAGCTGGCCCCAAGGGGTCTTTCATATGTGATGTCCTCAATATCTGCACTACTCAAGGTGAATATTAGGTCCAGTCTTGCTGGTTCATCCTCTCTCTCTCTCTTGTAGTGTCCCTTACATGTTGGTACATGAAGTTTTCCAGTACCACTTCCATCATCTTAGCCCTCCATGTATCTTGGCCCACCATGTGGCTCCAAATTCTCCCAATCGATTTCCTTGTGGTTAAAGTCACCCATGATCAGTAGTTTTGCCCTGCACACATGAGCCCTTCTGGCCACTGCAGCCAATGTGTCAACCATCGCTCTATTGCTCTCATCATACTCTTGCCTTTGCCGCATGCTGTTCTGTGGTGGGTTATACATCACTGCAATTACCACTTCGGGACCTCCAGACTGAAGCGTTCCCGCTATGTAGTCACTTGCTTCTTCACTGTCTCCTCTCTCCTGCTCATCAAAATTCCATCGGTTTTTGATCAGCAGTTCCATTCCTCCACCCCCTCTGGTCCCTCTGTCTTTCCTCAGGATCTGGTATCCTGCTGGAAAGATGGCATCTGTTATCATACCTGTAAGCTTGGTTTCTGTGAGAGCTATGATGTCTGGTGATGCCTCTTTGACTCTTTCGTGCCACTCCTCCCACTTATTTGTTATTCCATCAGCGTTTGTGTACCATACCTTCAGTTTCCTCTCCAACACTGTGGTTTGGGGGGCCTGTGAGGGTGGGGGACCTGGAGGTGTACTGTGGGATTCTGTAGCTGAGTGTGGGGTGGGAGCTGTGAGTATGGACTGTAGTTTGTGTTGGGATGGTGTGATAGGTTGTGGGGTTCTGGGGATGGTCCTGTGTGTGCTTGCCCTTGTTGCTCTGCCCTGCTGTGTGTGTGGGGTGGGGGAGGGGTGTCTGCGCATGCTTTTCCGAGACTAAATCATTGCAAAAAAACGGTGTAGATACCAGGGGCGGGAAGAGTGATATAGTGGTTAGTGTGAGTGATAGTGGAGATAGTGATTGGAGGTTAACGAGGATGGTGAAGGAGATTAGTTGTTGAAATTTGGGTGATACTGGTTATGGCTTGGCTGGCTCACCCACATATCCATTACAACACAGGTGGCTGGCTGGCTGACTGGCTGGCTGGCTGGCTCACCCATATATCCATTAAAACCTGGCTGGCTGGATGGCTGGCTGGCTGGCTCACCCACATATCCATTACAACCTGGCTGACTGGCTGGCTGGCTGGCTGGCTGGCTGGCTGGCTCACCCACATATCCATTACAACCTGGCTGGCTGGCAGGCTGGCTGGCTGGCTCACCAACATACCCATTACAACCTACCTGGCTGGCTGGCTGCCTCACCCACATATCCATTACAACCTGGCTGGCCGGCTGGCTGGCTGGCTGGCTGGCTGGCTCACCCATATATTCATTACAACCTGGCTGGCTGGCTGGCTCAACCATATATCCATTACAACCTGGCTGGCTGGATGGATGGCTCACCCACATATCCATTACAACCTGGCTGGCTGGCTGGCTGGCTGGCTCACCCACATATCCATTACAACCTGGCTGGCTGGCAGGCTGGCTGGCTGGCTGGCTCACCCACATACCCATTACAACCTGGCTGGCTGGCTGGCTGGCTGGCTGGCTGGCTGGCTGACTCACCCACATATCCATTACAACCTGGCTGGACGGCTGGCTGGCTGGCTGGCTGGCTGGCTCACCAACATATCCATTACGACTTGGCTGGCTAGCTTGCTGGCTGGCTCACATATCCATTTCAGTCTGGCAGGCTGGCTGGCACATCAACATATCCATTACAGCCTGGCTGGCTGGCTGGCTGGCTGGCTCACCCACATATCCGTTACAACCTGGCTGGCTAGCTAGCTGGCTGACCCACATATCCATTACAGGCTGGCTGGCTGGCTGGCTGGCTGGCTGGCTGGCTGGCTGGCTGGCTGGCTGGCTGGCTGGCTGGCTGGCTGGCTGGCTGGCTGGCTGGCTGGCTGGCTGGCTGGCTGGCTGGCTGGCTGACTGGCTCACCCACATATCCATTACATCCCTGGCATATTTGTCACGCCTGAAAACATCCATCAGCTCTCCCAGAATTTTTTATATCTGTTGGAAGTTTAAGTGTTGTCAGAGAGGCAGTAGTGATGGAAGTTAGTGGAGGTGGTGGTGACAGAGGCTGGTGATAGTAATAGTGGTGATGGAGGCTGGTGATAGTAATAGTGGTGATGGAGGCTGGTGATAGTAATAGTGGTGATGGAGGCTGGTGATAGTAATAGTGGTGATGGAGGCTGGTGATAGTAATAATGGTGATAGAAGCTGGTGGTAGTAATAGTGGTGATAGAGGCTGGTGGTAGTAATAGTGGTGACAGAGGCTGGTGGTAGTAATAGTGGTGATAGAGGCTGGTGGTAGTAATAGTGGTGACAGGCTGCTGTGAGAAATAGTGGGGACAGAGGCTGGTGGTAGTAATAGTGGTGATAGAGGCTGGTGGTAGTAATAGTGGTGACAGAGGCTGGTGGTAGTAATAGTGGCGACAGGGGCTGGTGATAGTAATAGTGGTGATAGAGGCTGGTGACAGTAATAGTGGTGACAGAGGCTGGTGATAGTAATAGTGGTGACAGGCTGGTGGGAGAAATAGTGGGGACAGAGGCTGGAGGTAGTAATAGTGGTGATAGAGGCTGGTGGTAGTAATAGTGGTGACAGAGGCTGGTGGTAGTAATAATGGTGACAGAAGCTGGTGGTAGTAATAGTGGTGACAGGCTGGTGGTAGTAATAGTGGGGACAGAGGCTGGTGGTAGTAATAGTGGTGATAGAGGCTGGTGGTAATAATAGTAGTGATCGTGTTTGGTTATGGTGAATGTAACGATTTCTGATAGTGATAATGGTGATGGAGAGATAATGGTGACAGTAGCGATAATGGTCGGTGGTAGCGAAGGTGGTGATGGTGGCGGTGGTTAGTGTTAGCAGAGGTGGTGATGGTGGATAGTGACGGTGGTTGGTGGTTGTGATATAAGAAATGGGGACTGGTGATAGTGACTGTATGGTTATTTAAGAAAGTGGAGACAGTTACTGAGGGCAGTGACAGGGAGGTAATATTATCAGAAGTGATAATGATGGTGAGTGACGATAATGATGGTGAGTGATGATAATAATGGTGAGTGATGATAATGATGGTGAGTGATGATAATGATGGTGAGTGACGATAATGATGGTGAGTGATGATAATAATGGTGAGTGACGATAATGATGGTGAGTGATAATAATGGTGAGTGATGATAATGATGGTGAGTGATGATAATGATGGTGAGTGATGATAATGACGGTGAGTGACGATAATGATGGTGAGTGACGATAATGATGGTGAGTGATGATAATGATGGTGAGTGACGATAATGATGGTGAGTGACGATAATGATGGTGAGTGATGATAATGATGGTGAGTGATGATAATGATGGTGAGTGATGATAATGATGGTGAGTGATGATAATGATGGTGAGTGATGATAATGATGGTGAGTGATGATAATGATGGTGAGTGATGATAATGATGGTGAGTGATGATAATGATGGTGAGTGATGATAATGATGGTGAGTGATGATAGGTGGTAGTGATAGTGTTCAAGGAGGAGTTTTTGGTAGTAAAAGATTGTTATAGTTACTATAATTAATGATAGTTGTAATGTATAGTGTTGATGGTAGTGATGGTGTCTCCTGGCACTGATAGTGTTGATGGTAGTGATGGTGTCTCCTGGCACTGATAGTGTTGATGGTAGTGATGGTGTCTCCTGGCACTGATAGTGTTGATGGTAGTGATGGTGTCTCCCGGCACTGATAGTGTTGATGGAAGTGATGGTGTCTCCTGGCACTGATAGTGTTGATGGTAGTGATGGTGTCTCCTGGCACTGATAGTGTTGATGGTAGTGATGGTGTCTCCTGGCACTGATAGTGTTGATGGTAGTGATGGTGTCTCCTGGCACTGATAGTGTTGATGGTAGTGATGGTGTCTCCCGGCACTGATAGTGTTGATGGTAGTGATGGTGTCTCCTGGCACTGATAGTGTTGATGGTAGTGATGGTGTCTCCTGGCACTGATAGTGTTGATGGTAGTGATGGTGTCTCCTGGCACTGATAGTGTTGATGGTAGTGATGGTGTCTCCTGGCACTGATAGTGTTGATGGTAGTGATGGTGTCTCCTGGCACTGATAGTGTTGATGGAAGTGATGGTGTCTCCTGGCACTGATAGTGTTGATGGAAGTGATGGTGTCTCCTGGCACTGATAGTGTTGATGGTAGTGATGGTGTCTCCTGGCACTGATAGTGTTGATGGAAGTGATGGTGTCTCCTGGCACTGACAGTGTTGATGGAAGTGATGGTGTCTCCTGACACTGATAGTGTTGATGGAAGTGATGGTGTCTCCTGGCACTGATAGTGTTGATGGAAGTGATGGTGTCTCCTGGCACTGATAGTGTTGATGGAAGTGATGGTGTCTCCTGGCACTGATAGTGTTGATGGAAGTGATGGTGTCTCCTGGCACTGATAGTGTTGATGGTAAGTGATGGTGTCTCCTGGCACTGATAGTGTTGATGGAAGTGATGGTGTCTCCTGGCACTGATAGTGTTGATGGTGATGTGACTGATAGTGTTGATGGAAGTGATGGTGTCTCCTGGCACTGATAGTGTTGATGGTAGTGATGGTGTCTCCTGGCACTGATAGTGTTGATGGTAGTGATGGTGTCTCCTGGCACTGATAGTGTTGATGGAAGTGATGGTGTCTCCTGGCACTGATAGTGTTGATGGTAGTGATGGTGTCTCCTGGCACTGATAGTGTTGATGGAAGTGATGGTGTCTCCTGGCACTGATAGTGTTGATGGAAGTGATGGTGTCTCCTGGCACTGATAGTGTTGATGGAAGTGATGGTGTCTCCTGGCACTGATAGTGTTGATGGAAGTGATGGTGTCTCCTGGCACTGATAGTGTTGATGGTGTCTCCCGGCACTGAGTGATGGTGTCTCCTGGCACTGATAGTGTTGATGGAAGTGATGGTGTCTCCTGGCACTGATACTGTTGATGGAAGTGATGGTGTCTCCCGGCACTGATAGTGTTGATGGTAGTGATGGTGTCTCCTGGCACTGATAGTGTTGATGGAAGTGATGGTGTCTCCTGGCACTGATACTGTTGATGGAAGTGATGGTGTCTCCCGGCACTGATAGTGTTGATGGAAGTGATGGTGTCTCCCGGCACTGACAGTGTTGATGGAAGTGATGGTGTCTCCTGGCACTGATAGTGTTGATGGTAGTGATGGTGTCTCCTGGCACTGATAGTGTTGATGGTAGTGATGGTGTCTCCTGGCACTGATAGTGTTGATGGTAGTGATGGTGTCTCCCGGCACTGATAGTGTTGATGGTAGTGATGGTGTCTCCTGGCACTGATAGTGTTGATGGTAGTGATGGTGACTGATAGTGTTGATGGTAGTGATGGTGTCTCCTGGCACTGATAGTGTTGATGGAATGGTGACTGATAGTGTTGATGGTAGTGATGGTGTCTCCTGGCACTGATAGTGTTGATGGAAGTGATGGTGTCTCCTGGCACTGATAGTGTTGATGGTAGTGATGGTGTCTCCTGGCACTGATAGTGTTGATGGTAGTGATGGTGTCTCCTGGCACTGATAGTGTTGATGGTAGTGATGGTGTCTCCTGGCACTGATAGTGTTGATGGTAGTGATGGTGTCTCCTGGCACTGATAGTGTTGATGGTAGTGATGGTGTCTCCTGGCACTGATAGTGTTGATGGTAGTGATGGTGTCTCCTGGCACTGATAGTGTTGATGGAAGTGATGGTGTCTCCTGGCACTGATAGTGTTGATGGTAGTGATGGTGTCTCCTGGCACTGATAGTGTTGATGGTAGTGATGGTGTCTCCTGGCACTGATAGTGTTGATGGAATGTGATGGTGTCTCCTGGCACTGATAGTGTTGATGGTAGTGATGGTGTCTCCTGGCACTGATAGTGTTGATGGAAGTGAGTGATGGTGTTGATGGTAGTGATGGTGTCTCCTGGCACTGATAGTGTTGATGGAAGTGATGGTGTCTCCCGGCACTGATAGTGTTGATGGTAGTGATGGTGTCTCCTGGCACTGATAGTGTTGATGGAAGTGATGGTGTCTCCTGGCACTGATAGTGTTGATGGAAGTGATGGTGTCTCCTGGCACTGATAGTGTTGATGGTAGTGATGGTGTCTCCTGGCACTGATAGTGTTGATGGTAGTGATGGTGTCTCCCGGCACTGATAGTGTTGATGGAAGTGATGGTGACTCCTGGCACTGATAGTGTTGATGGAAGTGATGGTGTCTCCTGGCACTGATAGTGTTGATGGTAGTGATGGTGTCTCCCGGCACTGATAGTGTTGATGGAAGTGATGGTGTCTCCTGGCACTGATAGTGTTGATGGAAGTGATGGTGTCTCCTGGCACTGGCACTGATAGTGTTGATGGTAGTGATGGTGTCTCCTGGCACTGATAGTGTTGATGGTAGTGATGGTGTCTCCTGGCACTGATAGTGTTGATGGAAGTGATGGTGTCTCCTGGCACTGATAGTGTTGATGGAAGTGATGGTGTCTCCTGGCACTGATAGTGTTGATGGAAGTGATGGTGTCTCCTGGCACTGATAGTGTTGATGGAAGTGATGGTGTCTCCTGGCACTGATAGTGTTGATGGAATGGTGTCTCCTGGCACTGATAGTGTTGATGGAAGTGATGGTGTCTCCTGGCACTGATAGTGTTGATGGAAGTGATGGTGTCTCCTGGCACTGATAGTGTTGATGGAAGTGATGGTGTCTCCTGGCACTGATAGTGTTGATGGAAGTGATGGTGTCTCCTGGCACTGATAGTGTTGATGGTAGTGATGGTGTCTCCTGGCACTGATAGTGTTGATGGTAGTGATGGTGTCTCCTGGCACTGATAGTGTTGATGGAAGTGATGGTGTCTCCTGGCACTGATAGTGTTGATGGTAGTGATGGTGTCTCCCGGCACTGATAGTGTTGATGGTAGTGATGGTGTCTCCTGGCACTGATAGTGTTGATGGAAGTGATGGTGTCTCCCGGCACTGATAGTGTTGATGGAAGTGATGGTGTCTCCTGGCACTGATAGTGTTGATGGAAGTGATGGTGTCTCCTGGCACTGATAGTGTTGATGGAAGTGATGGTGTCTCCTGGCACTGATAGTGTTGATGGAAGTGATGGTGTCTCCTGGCACTGATAGTGTTGATGGAAGTGATGGTGTCTCCTGGCACTGATAGTGTTGATGGTAGTGATATTGTCACCTGGCACCTGGCACTGATAGTGTTGATGGAATGGTGTCTCCTGGCACTGATAGTGTTGATGGTAGTGATGGTGTCTCCCGGCACTGATAGTGTTGATGGAAGTGATGGTGTCTCCTGGCACTGATAGCACTGGCACTGATAGTGTTGATGGAAGTGATGGTGTCTCCTGGCACTGATAGCTCCTGGCACTGATAGTGTTGATGGTAGTGATGGTGTCTCCTGGCACTGATAGTGTTGATGGAAGTGATGGTGTCTCCTGGCACTGATAGTGTTGATGGTAGTGATGGTGTCTCCTGGCACTGATAGTGTTGATGGTAGTGATGGTGTCTCCTGGCACTGATAGTGTTGATGGTAGTGATGGTGTCTCCTGGCACTGATAGTGTTGATGGTAGTGATGGTGTCTCCTGGCACTGATAGTGTTGATGGTAGTGATGGTGTCTCCTGGCACTGATAGTGTTGATGGTAGTGATGGTGTCTCCTGGCACTGATAGTGTTGATGGAAGTGATGGTGTCTCCTGGCACTGATAGTGTTGATGGTAGTGATGGTGTCTCCTGGCACTGATAGTGTTGATGGAAGTGATGGTGTCTCCTGGCACTGATAGTGTTGATGGTAGTGATGGTGTCTCCTGGCACTGATAGTGTTGATGGTAGTGATGGTGTCTCCTGGCACTGATAGTGTTGATGGTAGTGATGGTGTCTCCTGGCACTGATAGTGTTGATGGAAGTGATGGTGTCTCCTGGCACTGATAGTGTTGATGGTAGTGATGGTGTCTCCTGGCACTGATAGTGTTGATGGAAGTGATGGTGTCTCCTGGCACTGATAGTGTTGATGGAAGTGATGGTGTCTCCTGGCACTGATAGTGTTGATGGTAGTGATGGTGTCTCCTGGCACTGATAGTGTTGATGGTAGTGATGGTGTCTCCCGGCACTGATAGTGTTGATGGAAGTGATGGTGTCTCCTGGCACTGATAGTGTTGATGGAAGTGATGGTGTCTCCTGGCACTGATAGTGTTGATGGAAGTGATGGTGTCTCCTGGCACTGATAGTGTTGATGGAAGTGATGGTGTCTCCTGGCACTGATAGTGTTGATGGTAGTGATGGTGTCTCCTGGCACTGATAGTGTTGATGGAAGTGATGGTGTCTCCTGGCACTGATAGTGTTGATGGAAGTGATGGTGTCTCCCGGCACTGATAGTGTTGATGGAAGTGATGGTGTCTCCTGGCACTGATAGTGTTGATGGAAGTGATGGTGTCTCCTGGCACTGATAGTGTTGATGGAAGTGATGGTGTCTCCTGGCACTGATAGTGTTGATGGAAGTGATGGTGTCTCCTGGCACTGATAGTGTTGATGGAAGTGATGGTGTCTCCTGGCACTGATAGTGTTGATGGAAGTGATGGTGTCTCCTGGCACTGATAGTGTTGATGGTGTCTCCCGGCACTGAGTGATGGTGTCTCCTGGCACTGATAGTGTTGATGGTAGTGATGGTGTCTCCTGGCACTGATAGTGTTGATGGTAGTGATGGTGTCTCCTGGCACTGATAGTGTTGATGGTAGTGATGGTGTCTCCTGGCACTGATAGTGTTGATGGAAGTGATGGTGTCTCCCGGCACTGATAGTGTTGATGGTAGTGATGGTGTCTCCTGGCACTGATAGTGTTGATGGTAGTGATGGTGTCTCCTGGCACTGATAGTGTTGATGGAAGTGATGGTGTCTCCTGGCACTGATAGTGTTGATGGAAGTGATGGTGTCTCCCGGCACTGATAGTGTTGATGGTAGTGATGGTGTCTCCTGGCACTGATAGTGTTGATGGAAGTGATGGTGTCTCCTGGCACTGATAGTGTTGATGGAAGTGATGGTGTCTCCTGGCACTGATAGTGTTGATGGTAGTGATGGTGTCTCCTGGCACTGATAGTGTTGATGGAAGTGATGGTGTCTCCTGGCAGTGATGGAAGTGATGGTGTCTCCCGGCATGGTGTCTCCTGGCACTGATAGTGTTGATGGAAGTGATGGTGTCTCCTGGCACTGATAGTGTTGATGGTAGTGATGGTGTCTCCTGGCACTGATAGTGTTGATGGAAGTGATGGTGTCTCCTGGCACTGATAGTGTTGATGGAAGTGATGGTGTCTCCTGGCACTGATAGTGTTGATGGAAGTGATGGTGTCTCCTGGCACTGATAGTGTTGATGGTAGTGATGGTGTCTCCCGGCACTGATAGTGTTGATGGAAGTGATGGTGTCTCCTGGCACTGATAGTGTTGATGGAAGTGATGGTGTCTCCTGGCACTGATAGTGTTGATGGAAGTGATGGTGTCTCCTGGCACTGATAGTGTTGATGGTAGTGATGGTGTCTCCTGGCACTGATAGTGTTGATGGAAGTGATGGTGTCTCCTGGCACTGATAGTGTTGATGGAAGTGATGGTGTCTCCTGGCACTGATAGTGTTGATGGTAGTGATGGTGTCTCCTGGCACTGATAGTGTTGATGGTAGTGATGGTGTCTCCTGGCACTGATAGTGTTGATGGTAGTGATGGTGTCTCCTGGCACTGATAGTGTTGATGGTAGTGATGGTGTCTCCTGGCACTGATAGTGTTGATGGTAGTGATGGTGTCTCCTGGCACTGATAGTGTTGATGGTAGTGATGGTGTCTCCTGGCACTGATAGTGTTGATGGTAGTGATGGTGTCTCCCGGCACTGATAGTGTTGATGGTAGTGATGGTGTCTCCCGGCACTGATAGTGTTGATGGTAGTGATGGTGTCTCCTGGCACTGATAGTGTTGATGGAAGTGATGGTGTCTCCTGGCACTGATAGTGTTGATGGAAGTGATGGTGTCTCCCGGCACTGATAGTGTTGATGGTAGTGATGGTGTCTCCTGGCACTGATAGTGTTGATGGTAGTGATGGTGTCTCCTGGCACTGATAGTGTTGATGGAAGTGATGGTGTCTCCCGGCACTGATAGTGTTGATGGAAGTGATGGTGTCTCCCGGCACTGATAGTGTTGATGGTAGTGATGGTGTCTCCTGGCACTGATAGTGTTGATGGTAGTGATGGTGTCTCCTGGCACTGATAATGTTGATGGAAGTGATGGTGTCTCCTGGCACTGATAGTGTTGATGGTAGTGATGGTGTCTCCTGGCACTGATAATGTTGATGGAAGTGATGGTGTCTCCTGGCACTGATAGTGTTGATGGTAGTGATGGTGTCTCCTGGCACTGATAGTGTTGATGGTAGTGATGGTGTCTCCTGGCACTGATAGTGTTGATGGTAGTGATGGTGTCTCCTGGCACTGATAGTGTTGATGGTAGTGATGGTGTCTCCTGGCACTGATAGTGTTGATGGAAGTGATGGTGTCTCCCGGCACTGATAGTGTTGATGGTAGTGATGGTGTCTCCTGGCACTGATAGTGTTGATGGTAGTGATGGTGTCTCCTGGCACTGATAGTGTTGATGGAAGTGATGGTGTCTCCTGGCACTGATAGTGTTGATGGAAGTGATGGTGTCTCCAGGCACTGATAGTGCTGATGGAAGTGATGGTGTCTCCTGGCACTGATAGTGTTGATGGAAGTGATGGTGTCTCCTGGCACTGATAGTGTTGATGGAAGTGATGGTGTCTCCCGGCACTGATAGTGTTGATGGAAGTGATGGTGTCTCCTGGCACTGATAGTGTTGATGGAAGTGATGGTGTCTCCTGGCACTGATACTGTTGATGGAAGTGATGGTGTCTCCCGGCACTGATAGTGTTGATGGAAGTGATGGTGTCTCCTGGCACTGATAGTGTTGATGGAAGTGATGGTGTCTCCTGGCACTGATAGTGTTGATGGAAGTGATGGTGTCTCCTGGCACTGATAGTGTTGATGGAAGTGATGGTGTCTCCCGGCACTGATAGTGTTGATGGAAGTGATGGTGTCTCCCGGCACTGATAGTGTTGATGGAAGTGATGGTGTCTCCTGGCACTGATACTGTTGATGGAAGTGATGGTGTCTCCCGGCACTGATAGTGTTGATGGAAGTGATGGTGTCTCCTGGCACTGATAGTGTTGATGGAAGTGATGGTGTCTCCTGGCACTGATAGTGTTGATGGAAGTGATGGTGTCTCCCGGCACTGATAGTGTTGATGGAAGTGATGGTGTCTCCTGGCACTGATAGTGTTGATGGAAGTGATGGTGTCTCCTGGCATTGATAGTGTTGATGGAAGTGATGGTGTCTCCTGGCACTGATAGTGTTGATGGTGGATGGGGACAGTCTACCTGGAGGTTATTCGGGGGGTCAACGCCCCCACGGCCAGACAGTGGTAATGCGAGGGTGGGCAGGAAGGCAGGTTAGGACTGTGAGGGTGGGCAGGCAGGAAGGCAGCAGATTGTGAGGGTGAGCAGGCAGGAAAGCAGCAGACTCTGAGGATGGGCAGGCAGGAAGGCAGCAGATTGTGAGGGTGGGCAGCCTGGAAGGCAGCAGACTCTGAGGGTGGGCAGGCAGGAAGGCAGCAGACTGGGAGGGAGGGCAGGCAGGAAGGCAGCAGACTGTGAGGGTGGGCAGGCAGGAAAGCAGCAGACTGTGAGGGTGAGCAGGCAGGAAAGCAGCAGACTGTGAGGGTGGACAGGCAGGAAGGCACCAGTCTGTGAGGGTGGACAGGCAGGAAGGCAGCAGACTGTGAGGGTGGGCAGACAGGAAGGCAGCAGGCTGTGAAGGTGGGCAGGCAAGAAGGCAGCAGACTGTGAGAGTGGACAGGCAGGAAGGCAGTAGACTGTCAGGATGGACAGGCAGGAAGGCAGCAGGCTGTGAGGGTCGACAGGCAGGAAGGCAGCAGACTGTCAGGATGGACAGGCAGGAAGGCAGCAGACTCTGAGGGTGGGCAGGCAGGAGGGCAGCAGATTGTGAGGGTGGGCTGCCTGGAAGGCAGCAGACTGTGAGGGTGGGCAGGCAGGAAGGCAGTAGACTGTGAGGGTGGGCAGGCAGGAAGGCAGCAGACTGTGAGGGTGGGCAGGCAGGAAGGCAGCAGACTGTGAGGGTGAGCAGGCAGGAAAGCAGCAGACTGTGAGGGTGGACAGGCAGGAAGGCACCAGTCTGTGAGGGTGGACAGGCAGGAAGGCAGCAGATTGTGAGGGTGGGCAGGCAGGAAGGCAGCAGGCTGTGAAGGTGGGCAGGCATGAAGGCAGCAGACTGTGAGAGTGGACAGGCAGGAAGGCAGCAGACTCTCAGGATGGATAGGCAGGAAGGCAGCAGACTGTGAGGGTGGACAGGCAGGAAGGCAGCAGACTGTCAGGATGGACAGGCAGGAAGGCAGCAGACTCTGAGGGTGGGCAGGCAGGAGGGCAGCAGACTGTGAGGGTGGGCAGGCAGGAAGGCAACAGACTGTGAGGGTGGACAGGCAGGAAGGCAGCAGACTGTGAGGATGGACAGGCAGGAAGGCAGCAGACTCTGAGGGTGGGCAGGCAGGAGGGCAGCAGACTGTGAGGGTGGGCAGGCAGGAAGGCAGCAGACTGTGAGGGTGAGCAGGTAGGAAGGCAGCAGACTGTGAGGGTGGACAGGCATGAAGGCAACAGTCTGTGAGGGTGGACAGGCAGGAAGGCAGCAGACTGTGAGGGTGGGCAGGCAGGAAGGCAGCAGGCTGTGAAGGTGGGCAGGCAGGAAGACATCAGACTGTGAGGGTGGACAGGCAGGAAGGCAGCAGACTGTGAGGATGGACAGGCAGGAAGGCAGCAGACTGTGAGGGTGGACAGGCAGGAAGGCAGCAGACTGTGAGGATGGACAGGCAGGAAGGCAGCAGACTCTGAGGGTGGGCAGGCAGGAGGGCAGCAGACTGTGAGGATGGATAGGCAGGAAGGCA
>NC_091381.1:8293357-8315857 GCF_038502225.1 Cherax quadricarinatus | reverse complement strand
GACCGTAATAAACTTTATCGCAAAGTTTACAAGGAATCTTATAGATACATCCATCAGCATTTTGGGGGGAATTCTTTATCAAAAGTTTTTTTTACTGTATCAAGATTTTTAAATACAACTATGATATTAAAAGTCTTAAGAAGAGAAGGCATATCAACCAAGTTTTCATGGTAAGGGAGAACCAACATATTTTTAGTTGAATAAGGCTGGTTGTCCCTTTTTGGATTGTAAAAAGTATTTCTAGCAATTTTAAAGATTTATCAATTACATATCTTGGGTATTTTAAATCATTACCTATTTCATAAATTTTGGATATTTCCTCATCTATGAACTCAGGACTACAAATTCGTAAAGCTCTCAAAAACATTGATGAGAAAACAGACAGTTTGACTCTATCTTGATGCGAGGAATAATAGTGGACATAGGAATAGTTATTTGTAGGTTTTCTGTAAATTTTAAATTTGAATTTATTATTACCCTTAATAATTAAAGATTAAATATTACACTTAATAATTAAAGATTAAAACAACGTAAATATAGCATTAGAACAGAACAAGATTCCAACGCTCTATTTATTCATATGAGAGATTTTAACCATCCAATTGATTTTCCAAAAGTTGAGAAAGTTGTATCAAGCAAGTCCATGGTCGACAGGAATATAATTGAATCTTGTTTCATAAAAAGCAGTTTTGAAAATAATGTGAATATTTCCTCTGGTTTATATAAATTAGATCCATTTATAATTAATAGAATTTGGGAAGAATTTAATAATGCATTGGACAAATAATAAATCTTAATTCTTGCAAAGAATAGTTTGTGGATTGCAGTGAACGACCTGTCTAGTTTGGCAAGCAGGACTGCTGCAGTGTTCTCTTTCTTATGAGTCGCACGTCAGGGGTTGCTTTGTTGTGGGATGAAATAGTGAGGTGTGGGCTAGACCCTTTATATGCCTTCGTTTGATGCATTACTTTTATTGTTCCTTGATAATGTGAGTAGTCACGAAAGCGCTTGGAATTTCACTATTCTTTCACAGTGGTTTTTTTCATATTCTGAAATCACCTGTTTACTCTGATCTTATTGCATATATATATATATATATATATATATATATATATATATATATATATATATATATATATATATATATATATATATATATATATATATATATGTCGTGCCGAATAGGCAGAACTTGCGATCTTGGCTTAAATAGCAACGTTCATCTTGCCATATAGAACAAGTGAAAATTTTTGTATGCAATAATTTCGCCAAAATCATTCTTAACCTAACGAAAAAAATATATTTCACTGTGTTTGTTTAATATCTAAAATACATTTAGTTGGGTTAGGCTAAAATAAATTGCTCTTGTTATAATAAGGTTAGGTAAGTTTTTTAAGATTATTTTGGTGCAAAATTAAAAAAAATACATTAATATTAATGAAAAAATATATCTTCAAACGTATAAGAGAAAATTTCAGAAAGGATTTAATTTTAAGTGAGTTCTTGCTAATTGACCAGTTTTACATATTCGGCACGACATATATATATATATATATATATATATATATATATATATATATATATATATATATATATATATATGTCGTGCCGAATATGTAAAACTGGTCAATTAGCAAGAACTCATTTAAAATTAAGTCCTCTCAAATTTTCTCTTATACGTTTAAAGATATATATTTTTCATTAATGTTAATGTAAAAAATTTTAATTTTGCACCAAAAGAATAGTAGAAAACTTACCTAACCTTATTATAACAAGAACGATTTATTTTGGCCTAACCCAACTAAATATATTTTAGATTTGTTTACAATAATTTAATACTAATCAAACACAATGAAATATATTTTTTTTCGTTAGGTTCAGAATGATTTTGGCGAAATTATTGCATACACAAATTTTCTCTTGTCTTATATGGCAAGATGAGTGTTGCTATTTAAGCCAAGATCGCAAGTTCTGCCTATTCGGCACGACATATATATATATATATATATATATATATATATATATATATATATATATATATATATATATATATATATATATATATATATATATATATATGTGTATATATATATATATATATATGTGTGTGTGTGTGTGTGTGTGTGTGTGTGTGTGTGTGTGTGTGTGTGTGTGTGTGTGTGTGTGTGTGTGTGTGTGTGTGTGTGTGTGTGTGTGTGTGTTTAGACTTCTTAGAACAAGGGAAGCGCTACACGAATACTTCGCGTCATTGAAAGGGGATTCTTAGTGTTAATGGAGGGTGATAGTGAGGGTACTCACCACAGGAAAGCATGGACATGATTCCTCGCTGACACTGCTGCCAGCGTGTGCTGACCCTCCTGTTGGCCTCCCGCCCGTTAACAGAAGTGCCAACAGGGTAAGCACAAAGGGTGTAAACGGACGTAACAGCTGGTGAGGCGGCACCCAGCGCCTTGAAGACATTCTTGCACTCCTGCTGACACTCCTGCTGACACTCCTGCTGTTAAGCCCCTAGGAAGGCAATGTACGCGAGTTTGATGAGTAATATCACTGTTTTAATACACTGTAAGTCACAGTAATTCACTATTAACTCTATAATTCACACACTATCATTCACTGTAAGTCACAATATCTCACTATTAATCATGGTAATTCAAACTTTTGTCACCATTCTGCGCAGTGAAGCTTCTATAATTCTTCATTATATCACTATAATTCACAGCTGACTTTTCTTCACCATGAAGTCACGACAATTTACTTAAATTACTATGATTTGCTGAAAGTCACTATAATTTGCAATTTTCACTGTAATTCCTCTATTACGTGGCTATAATCTGGCGTTATCACTATAATTTCGTACTAAGTAACCGTGTGAATGTAGGCCACCTGGTTCATGGCCAGGGTTCCTGCGGAACCTGAGGCACCTAGGTATGATCCTGGACGTTTGGCATTGTCTCCTTATACCTGCTGTCCTGGTCACCTAGCAATTAGTAGGTACCTAGGAGCAGCAGTTAGCGGGTAGCTCGGGAATAGCAGCAATTAGGTACCTAGATATAGCAGTAGGTATTCCGTGTAGCAATAAGTAGGTACTTGGGTGTAACAGTAAGTAGCACCTGGCTGTAGCGGTGACTGTTGTAGGTGGCATCCTGTGGATGGTAATCAGGAACACAAAAGCCAGACCACTTGTCTTGTGGGTTCATCCTGGGTTAAGCCGGTTCTAATCCACTATAATTCTCTATTATTTCACGATAATTCAGTCCATGTCACCAATATTCACTATAACTGCGATTATTCACTATAACTGATTATTCACTGTAACTGCGATTATTCACTATAAATAATTATTCACTGTAACTGTGATTATTCACTATAACTGATTATTCACTGTAACTGCGATTCACTATAACTGATTATTCACTGTAGCTGTGATTATTCACTATAACTGATTATTCACTGTAACTGCGATTATTCACTATAACTGATTATTCACTATAACTGCGATTATTTACTATAACTGCGATTCACTATAACAACAATTATTCACTATAACTGCGATTATGCATTATAACTGCGATTATTCACTATAACTGTGATTATTCACTATAACTGCAATTATTCACTACAACTGCAATTATTCACTATAAATGTGATTATTCACTATAACTGTGATTATTCATTATAACTGCAATTATTCACTATAACTGCGATTATTCACTATAACTGCGACTATTCACTATAACTGGGATTATTCACTATAACTGCGATTATTCACTATAACTGTGATTATTCAACTTACAACAATTATTAGGAAATAACGTATTTATTTTTCCTGTGAGTTGGTTGTCTCTCTTAACCGCCACACTGTGTACACGTAGCTTGCGCAGGTGTACACTGTGTGCACATGGGTGGAGGTAACGTACACAGACCTACACTACCACACCTCTGGTCTGAGGTTCCCCACTGACTCGTGCACATGCTGGGTGGCAGCGCTGTTGCTACACGCGGGAAAACATTTCATACCGGTACTCTTACTATACACTTCCTGCTAAAAAAAATCTATGTTTTGTAAGTATATCAGAATGATATCTTATTGTATTTTAAGAAATATTTTACCATAGTAAAGATGTATGGTAACTAACACCATTTACCTGACTTACCAATATGACGTTCTCAGAGAATAATTCCAGCTGCCCAGGCTGAAGTCGCAAGGGATTCGAAGACTAACCCAAAAGGGTTTTTCAGGTATACAGAAGTAAGATTAGGGACTAGATTGGCCCACTCAACAGTATCTCAGGTCAGATCACTGACAATGGTAAGGAAATGTGTGATTTTTTTTAACTCTTATTTCCTCTCAGTGTTTACGCAAGATACTAACAAAATTCTAGATTTTATATATTATGTAGAACAGGACGATAATAAACTATGCACGATTAGGGTCACTAGTGACATGATCCTCAAACAGAAAAATTAAAACCGAACAAATCCCCAGGCCCTGATGAACTGTTTGCAAAGGTTTTAAAGGAATGTAAAGAGGAGCTTAGCAAACCTTAGACTAGTCTTTTTAACATATCACTACATACTGGCATAGCCATAGGGGGAAGTTTTATGGAATCAATAATTGCCGAGGCAATTCGTAGCCGCCTTGAAAGATATAAATTGATTAATAAATCTCAGCACAGTTTTACAAAGGGGCGTTCCTGCCTTACGAATTTGCTAACTTTATTCACTAACTTATTTGAGGAGGTAGATCATGATAATGAATATGATATTGTGTATATGAATTTCAGTAAGGCTTTTCATAGTTCCGTATCAGAGGCTATTGAGGAAAATTAAGGCACACAGAATAGGAGAAATTTTTTCCTGGGTAGAGGCATGGTTGACAGATAAGCAGCAGAGAGTTTGCATCAATGGGGAGAAATCAGAGTGGGGGAGCATCACGAGTGGTGTTCCACAGGGGTCAGTGTTGAGCCCTATGTTCTTCACAATTTATATAAATGACATTGACGAGGGAATAAATAGCGACATAAGTAAGTTTCCTGATGACACCAAAATAGGTTGCCTAATTCATTCTAATGAGGGTACTAGAGCACTCCAGGATGATTTAAATAGACCGATGCAGTGGTCGGAGAAGTGGCAGATGCAGTTTAATATAGACAAAAGCAAAGTTCTAAACATTGGACAAGAAAATAACCATGCCACATAAAAACTAAATAATGTAGATCTTAATATTACTGATTGCATAAAGGATTTGGGAGTTCTGGTTAGCAATAATCTAAAACCAAGACAACAGTGCATAATTGTTCGCAATAAAGCTAACAGAATCCTTGGTTTCATATCCAGGATCATAAATAATAGGAGTCCTCAGGTTGTTCTTCAACTCTATATATCTTTAATTAGGCCTCACTTGGATTATGATGCACAGTTCTGGTCACGGTATTACAGAATGGACATTAATCCACTGGAAAACGTACAAAGGAGGATGACAAAGTTGATCCTGTGTATCAGAAATCTTCCCTATGAGGAGAGACTGAGGGCCCTGAATCTGCACTCTCTAGAAAGGCGTAGAATTAGGGGCGATATGATTGAGATGTATAAATGGAAAACAGAAATAAATAAAGGGAATGTAAATAGCGTGCTAAAAATATCTAGCCAAGACAGGACTCGAAGCAATGGTTTTAAGTTGGAAAAATTCAGGTTCAGGAAGGAAAGCACTGGTTTGGTAATAAAGTTGTGGATGAGTGGAATAAAGTCCTGAGTACCGTCATAGAAGCTAAGACGTTGTGTAGTTTTAAAAATAGGTTGGATAAAGGTTGGATAAGGAGTGGGTGAGGGTGGGTGTGAGTTGGACCTGACTAGCTTGTGCTAATAGGTCTGATGACATGCTCCTTAAGTGGATTGATCTGACCTGACAAGGTGGGTCATTGGTTTAAGCCAGTAGATAACTTGGACCTGCCTTGCAAGGTCCAGTAGGCCTTCTGCAGTGTTCTCACAGGACCACCAAATCCTGCGATTTGGTGGTCCTGTAAGTTAGAGCGTCATGTGGTTTTCGCTCACCATGAGGCGATCAATAACAACAGTTAGGTTAGGTTAGGTTAGGTTTGTCAGCAAACAGGACAAGTATTTCCTGACGCGGGTCTTAGTCAGATGATGACCCGCCTTTGGAGCTTTGGTCATCTGACCGAGGCCTTCCGCTGGCTTACCGGTCCACCCCTTTAAAAATAATGGTCATTTACAACCAATTATAATTTATAACAACAGTGTTGTTGTTGATCAATACCACTCGTTCATGGGTACAATAATATAAAATACTGCTTGTTGAGGCTAGTACATCAAACGGGGAGGAGAATGAAATTATCTCAGAGGCACCCACACCACCGTATGTCCTCGGATCACGGTAAAACACCTATCTCTGCTGGGTGCGTGAATCTTGTATGATTTGGCGGTCCTGTGGGTTAGACCATCGTGTGGTTTTCGCTCACCATAAGGCAGGCCAAAACAACATGGGTTAAAATATATATATATATATATATATATATATATATATATATATATATATATATATATATATATATATATATATATATATATATATATATATATATATATATATATATATATATATATATATATATATATATATATATATATATATATATATATATATATATGAATATGTAAAACTGGTCAATTAGCAAGAACTCATTAAAAATTAAGTTCTTTCTAAAATTTTCTCTTATACGTTTAAAGATATATTTTTTTCATTAATGTTAATGTAAAATTTTTAATTTTGCACCAAAAGAATCTTAGAAAACTTACCTAACCTTATTATAACAAGAGCAATTTATTTTATCCTAACCCAACTAAATATATTTTAGATTTGTTTACAGAAATTTAATACTAAACAAACACAGTGAAATATATTTTTTTCGTTAGGTTCAGAATGATTTTGGCGAAATTATTGCATACACAAATTTTCACTTGTCCTATATGGCAAGATGAACGTTGCTGTTTAAGCCAAGATCGCAAGTTCTGCCTATTCGGCACGACATATATATATATATATATATATATATATGTCGTGCCGAATAGGCAGAACTTGCGATCTTGGCTTAAATAGCAACGCTCATCTTGCCATATAAGACAAGTGAAAATTTGTGTATGCAATAATTTCGGAAAAAACATTCTGAAGCTAACGAAAAAAATATATTTGATTGTGTTTGTTTAGTATTAAATTATTGTAAACGTATTTAAAATATATTTAGTTGGGTTAGGCTAAAATAAATTGTTCTTGTTATAATAAGGTTAGGTAAGTTTTCTAAGATTCTTTTGGAGCAAAATTAAAAATTTTTACATTAACATTAATGAAAAAAATATATCTTTAAACGTATAAGAGAAAATTTCAGAAAGGACTTAATTTTAAATGAGTTCTTGCTAATTGACCAGTTTTACATATTCGGCACGACATATATATATATATATATATATATATATATATACATATATATATATATATATAATATATATATATATATATATATATATATATATATATATATATATATATATATATATATATATATAGTAAGAGGGAGGTGAAAGTGTATAAACTAAGGGAGGAGGAAGTTCGGGTGAGATATAAACACTTATAGACTGAACACATCGACTCCAGGCTGAGAGACTAATTGCCTGAGCTCCTCATAAGAACATAAGAAAGAAGGAACACTGCAGCAGGTCTACTGGTCCCAGCGAGACAGGGCTAAATTCCCTTCCGGTCCAAGCTACTGGCCGGTAGGGGACATAAGAACATCCTCTACCTTTGTTAGGTAAGACACATATGCAACAGTTGGGTGTCTTTGTTGTGAAACGTTTCGCCTACACGGTGGGCTTCTTCAGTCGGGTGCAGAGGGGTTGATGGAGGCGGAGGATGCTTGAAGACGGTGTAATCGGTCCATCGCCCTTGGAGTTTTGAGGTGGTCGGTCCCTCAGTCTGGAGAGGAGCATTGTTCCATAGTATGAAACAATATGGAGATGGAACAATGCTCTTCTCCGGACTGGGGGACTGGCCACCTCGGGACTTTGGGGGTGGTGGACTGATTGCATCGTCTTCGGGTGTCTTCTGCTTCTGTCAACTTTTCTGTGCTCGACTGAGGAAGCCTGCTGTGTGGGCGAGGCGTTTCATGGTAGGGATGCCTAGCTGTTGCATGTGTGTCTTACCTAACAACCTGTCGGTATTGTATACCATTTTAATGTTCCATCCTCTACCTTTCTCTGCATTGAACTGAAGAAGCCACTGGCTGGCGAAACGTTTCTAGAATAAAAGTCAGTGATCAGTCGTCACGTGGGGTCACGGACCCTGAGCTGCTTTGGGGATTGGTGTGGACGGTTGCAGAGCGTGGCTTGCTTCTGCAGTGTTTTGGGAGTTGGGGTTGGAGAGTTGAAGGAGGGGGTCTTGCTTCTCCGGGAGGAGATTGGGAGGCTGGGGGACCACTTCGATGGGTCTGGGAGAGAGTGTGAGGTGGCTGGAGTTGTGGGGAATGAGGCTTCAAGTGAGGTGCAGTCTGTCTCTCGCTGTGAGGGGGCTGTGGTTGGGGAGGTGGCGGCGGCTACCGGCAGTGGGGTGCAGTCCAGCACCTGCTACGGGTGGCGAGTGGTTCACAGTGGTGGGGGGCGCGTCGGAGTGGGGAAGGTTGGGAGTGGGGATCTGAAGGTGGGAGGTCGCTTCTCTGTTCTTCAGGATGAATGTGCTTCGGTGGCCAGTGAAGGTAGGGGTGCTGCTGCCCCTGCTAATGGAGGTGGGCGCGTTCTTGTGGTTGGTGACTCTCAGGTGGGATGTATTGACCGTGCTTTTTGTAATAGGAATGGGAAGATGAGAGATGGGGTGTGCTTCCCTGGAGCTGGTGTTGGGGACATTGTCAACAGGCTGGATGGTGTCATGTCAGGTGGTGGGAACGGGCCCATTATCTGTCTCGGTGCTGGTGGAAGTGATGTTGGGGGGGTGGGAGAGAGGAGCTGCTGGATGAGTACAGGTCAGCTATAGATTTCGTTGAGTCTGGGGGAGGGATCCCAATCATATGTGGCATCTTGCCTGGAGGGGGAGTGGGAGGTGAGTGGTTGTCTGGGGCAATTGGTGTGAATTGCTGGCTGGACGGATGCTGCAGGGAGCTTGCAGTCCCATTCATTGACGACTGGAACAGCTTTTATGGCGAGCGTGATGTGTGTGCGGGGGATGGGGTACATCTCTCTGGGGCTGGGGTGGTAGCGCTTGCGGACTCGATTGAGGGGGCCATTGGTGAAATGCCTATGATTTTGAACTGATGGAGGATAGAGGTGTGGGTGTTTGTGGGAGGCGGGCAGGTTGCAACACTTGGGTTGGAGGCAGTAAATGTATAGGGGGCGTTCAGCATGAAGTTGTAAATAGGGACAATGGATCGGGTCAGCGAACGGAGGGGGACAGCAGAGGGCAGCAGGGGACTGGCTCCCTTGGGGTTTACTATACTAGTAGCAGGAGTGTGGGAAATGGGATAGATGAGCTGAGATTGATTGCAAGTGCGGGAAACATGGATGTTGTTGCTATAACAGAGACCTGGCTCAGTCTGAAAGATGGAGGGGTGCCCTCTGAATGTCATATACAGGGCTATAAATTGTTCCACACTGGCGGGGTCGGCGGGAGGGGTGGTGGAGTGGCCATGTGTGTCGGAGACAATTTGAATTGTTGTGTTGGACAAGATATTAAATTGGAAGCGTCGGCCACTGAATCTGTTTGGTTGCAGCTTCTCGAGGGCCGAGAAAAGCTAGTTTTGGGTGTGATTTGCGGGGCCCCGAATCTTGATAGGGAGTGCAGTAGACTTCTATGGGACGAGATTCGTAAGGCATCTGCATGCGAAAGTGTTGTGCTGGTGGGAGATTTCAACTATAGACAGGTTGACTGGAGCAGTTTGACAGGAAATTTGGAGTCGGGTGACTTTCTTGATGCGATCCAGGATTGTTTTTTGAAACAGTTTGTGACGGAGCCAACTGGGGGAGGTGACCTCCTTGACTTGGTTCTTGCCAGTAGGGAGACACTAGTTGGTAATCTTGAGGTTGGTGATGAGCTTGGGGAGAGTGATCACAAATCGCTCAGTTTTGGTATATCATGGAGTTCCCCTAATAATGGCAATCAGGTCTCCGTCCCTGACTTTCGCTTGGCTGATTTCGTAGGACTGAGGAATTGCTTAGGTGGGCTGAGCTGGAGTGACCTGACTGGGGGTCGGGTGGGTGGTGATGGTTGCCGATATGATGCTTTCCAGGGCATGGTTCTGGCTGCTCAGTCGGATTGTGTTCCAGATAGGGAAGTCAGATCAAGCAAAAGTGATCCTAAATGGATGAACGGTAGATTGAAATATCTGATTGGTCAAAGGAGAGGCATATATGGGCAGGTCAAGGGAGGAGAGGGGCAATTGAGAAGTCGATATATTCAGTTGGAGAGAGAAATAAAAGAGGGAATTGGGGGAGCAGGTGGAGATTGTGAGGTTGGAGTTGCAAGAGAATCGAAGACTAACCCAAGGGGATTCTTTCAGGTGTGCAGAAGTGGGATCGGGGACAGGATGGGCCCGCTCAAGGGTTCCTCGGGTCGGCTCACTGACAGTGATAGGGAAGTGTGTGGAATTTTTGGCACATACTTCCTCTCGGTTTTTACACAGGAGGATGCCAGCGGTGTTCCAGTGATGATGGATTATGTGGAGCGGGACGATAATGAACTGTGCGCTGTTAGGGTCACAAGTGACATGGTCCTTAGGCAAATAGATAAATTAAAACCTAACAAATCCCCAGGCCCTGATGAACTGTATGCAAGGGTTCTAAAGGAATGTAAAGAGGAGCTTAGCACACCTTTGGCTAATCTTTTCAACATATCACTACAAACTGGCATGGTGCCAGATAAGTGGAAAATGGCAAATGTGATACCTATTTTCAAAACAGGTGACAGGTCCTTAGCTTCGAACTATAGACCAATAAGCCTGACCTCCATAGTGGGAAAATTTATGGTATCAATAATTGCCGAGGCAGTTCGTAGCCACCTTGAAAAGCATAAATTAATTAACGAATCTCAGCATGGTTTTACAAAGGGGCGTTCCTGCCTTACAAATTTATTAACTTTTTTCACTAAGGTATTTGAGGAGGTAGATCATGGTAATGAATATGATATTGTGTATATGGACTTCAGTAAGGCTTTTGACAGGGTCCCACATCAGAGACTGTTGAGGAAAATTAAAGCACATGGAATAGGAGGAGAAATTTTTTCCTGGATAGAGGCATGGTTGACAAATAGGCAGCAGAGAGTTTGCATAAATGGGGAGAAATCAGAGTGGGGAAGTGTCACGAGCGGTGTTCCACAGGGGTCAGTGTTGGGCCCCCTGCTGTTCACAATCTACATAAACGACATAGATGAGGGCATAAAGAGCGACATCGGCAAGTTTGCCGATGACACCAAAATAGGCCGTCGAATTCATTCTGACGAGGACATTCGAACACTCCAGGAAGATTTGAATAGACTGATGCAGTGGTCGGAGAAGTGGCAGATGCAGTTTAATATAGACAAATGCAAAGTTCTAAATGTTGGACAGGACAATAACCATGCCACATATAAACTAAATAATGTAGATCTTAATATTACGGATTGCGAAAAAGATTTAGGAGTTCTGGTTAGCAGTAATCTGAAACCAAGACAACAGTGCATAAGTGTTCGCAATAAAGCTAATAGAATCCTTGGCTTCATATCAAGAAGCATAAATAATAGGAGTCCTCAGGTTGTTCTTCAACTCTATACATCCTTGGTTAGGCCTCATTTAGATTATGCTGCACAGTTTTGGTCACCGTATTACAGAATGGATATAAATTCTCTGGAAAATGTACAAAGGAGGATGACAAAGTTGATCCCATGTATCAGAAACCTTCCCTATGAGGATAGACTAAGGGCCCTGAAACTGCACTCTCTAGAAAGACGTAGAATTAGGGGGGATATGATTGAGGTGTATAAATGGAAGACAGGAATAAATAAAGGGGATGTAAATAGTGTGCTGAAAATATCTAGCCTAGACAGGACTCGCAGCAATGGTTTTAAGTTGGAAAAATTCAGATTCAGGAAGGATATAGGAAAGTACTGGTTTGGTAATAGAGTTGTGGATGAGTGGAACAAACTCCCAAGTACCGTTATAGAGGCTAGAACGTTGTGTAGCTTTAAAAATAGGTTGGATAAATACATGAGTAGATGTGGGTGGGTGTGAGTTAGACCTGATAGCTTGTGCTACCAGGTCGGTTGCCGTGTTCCCCCCTTAAGTCAATGTGACCTGACCTGACTAGGTTGGGTGCATTGGCTTAAGCCGGTAGGAGACTTGGACCTGCCTCGCATGGGCCAGTAGGCCTTCTGCAGTGTTCCTTCGTTCTTATGTTCTTATGTTCTTATAAGCGACTATTGGCAGAAAGGTTGGCTGGTGCAAAGATGAGTAGTGGGGGGGTTGAAGAGGGTTGGAATAGTTTTAAAAATGCAGTATTAGAATGTGGGGCAGAAGTTTGTGGTTATAGGAGGGTGGGGGCAGGAGGAAAGAGGAGTGACTGGTGGAATGATGAAGTAAAGGGTGTGATAAAAGAGAAAAAGGTAGCTTATGAGAGGTTTTTACAAAGCAGAAGTGTTATAAGAAGAGCAGAGTATATGGAGAGTAAAAGAAAGGTGAAGAGAGTGGTGAGAGAGTGCAAAAGGAGAGCAGATGAAAGAGTGGGAGAGGCACTGTCAAGAAATTTTAATGAAAATAAGAAAAAATTTTGGAGTGAGTTAAACAAGTTAAGAAAGCCTAGGGAAAGTATGGATTTGTCAGTTAAAAACAGAGTAGGGGAGTTAGTAGATGGGGAGATAGAGGTATTAGGTAGATGGCGAGAATATTTTGAGGAACTTTTAAATGTTGAGGAAGAAAGGGAGGCGGTAATTTCATGCACTGGCCAGGGAGGTATTCCATCTTTTAGGAGTGAAGAAGAGCAGGATGTAAGTGTGGTGGAGGTACGTGAGGCATTACGTAGAATGAAAGGGGGTAAAGCAGCTGGAACTGATGGGATCATGACAGAAATGTTAAAAGCAGGGGGGGATATAGTGTTGGAGTGGTTGGTACTTTTGTTTAATAAATGTATGAAAGAGGGGAACGTACCTAGGGATTGGCGGAGAGCATGTATAGTCCCTTTATATAAAGGGAAAGGGGACAAAAGAGACTGTAAAAATTATAGAGGAATAAGTTTACTGAGTATACCAGGAAAAGTGTACGGTAGGGTTATAATTGAAAGAATTAAAGGCAAGACAGAATGTAGGATTGCGGATGAGCAAGGAGGTTTCAGAGTGGGTAGGGGATGTGTAGATCAAGTGTTTACATTGAAGCATATATGTGAACAGTATTTAGATAAAGGTAGGGAAGTTTTTATTGCATTTATGGATTTAGAAAAGGCATATGATAGAGTGGATAGAGGAGCAATGTGGCAGATGTTGCAAGTATATGGAATAGGTGGTAAGTTATTAAATGCTGTAAAGAGTTTTTATGAGGATAGTGAGGCTCAGGTTAGGGTGTGTAGAAGAGAGGGAGACTACTTCCCGGTAAAAGTAGGTCTTAGACAGGGATGTGTAATGTCACCATGGTTGTTTAATATATTTATAGATGGGGTTGTAAAGGAAGTAAATGCTAGGGTGATCGGGAGAGGGGTGGGATTAAATTTTGGGGAATCAAATTCAAAATGGGAATTGACACAGTTACTTTTTGCTGATGATACTGTGCTTATGGGAGATTCTAAAGAAAAATTGCAAAGGTTAGTGGAAGAGTTTGGGAATGTGTGTAAAGGTAGAAAGTTGAAAGTGAACATAGAAAAGAGTAAGGAGATGAGGGTGTCAAATGATTTAGATAAAGAAAAATTGGATATCAAATTGGGGAGGAGGAGTATGGAAGAAGTGAATGTTTTCAGATACTTGGGAGTTGACGTGTCGGCGGATGGATTTATGAAGGATGAGGTTAATCATAGAATTGATGAGGGAAAAAAGGTGAGTGGTGCGTTGAGGTATATGTGGAGTCAAAAAACGTTATCTATGGAGGCAAAGAAGGGAATGTATGAAAGTATAGTAGTACCAACACTCTTATATGGGTGTGAAGCTTGGGTGGTAAATGCAGCAGCGAGGAGACGGTTGGAGGCAGTGGAGATGTCCTGTTTAAGGGCAATGTGTGGTGTAAATATTATGCAGAAAATTCGGAGTGTGGAAATTAAGAAAAGGTGTGGAGTTAATAAAAGTATTAGTCAGAGGGCAGAAGAGGGGTTGTTGAGGTGGTTTGGTCATTTAGAGAGAATGGATCAAAGTAGAATGACATGGAAAGCATATAAATCTATAGGGGAAGGAAGGCGGGGTAGGGGTCGTCCTCGAAAGGGTTGGAGAGAGGGGGTAAAGGAGGTTTTGTGGGCAAGGGGCTTGGACTTCCAGCAAGCGTGCGTGAGCGTGTTAGATAGGAGTGAATGGAGACGAATGGTACTTGGCACCTGACGATCTGTTGGAGTGTGAGCAGGGTAATATTTAGTGAAGGGATTCAGGGAAACCGGTTATTTTCATATAGTCGGACTTGAGTCCTGGAAATGGGAAGTACAATGCCTGCACTTTAAAGGAGGGGTTTGGGATATTGGCAGTTTGGAGGAATATGTTGTGTATCTTTATATGTGTATGCTTCTAAACTGTTGTATTCTGAGCATCTCTGCAAAAACAGTGATGTGTGAGTGTGGTGAAAGTGTTGAATGATGATGAAAGTATTTTTTGGGGGGGATTTTCTTTCTTTTTTGGATCACCCTGCCTCGGTGGGAGACGGCCGACTTGTTGAAAAAAAAAACAATATATATATATATATATATATATATATATATATATATATATATATATATATATATATATATATATATATATATATATATATATATATATATATATATATATATATATATATATATATATATATATATATATAGAAATATATATATATATATATATATATATATATATATATATATACATATAAATATACATATATATATATACATACATATACAGATATATATATATATATATATATATATACATACATATACAGTTTAACCTCTGGTCACGAATGCTTCAAAACACAAACAAATCGGTTCACGATCAAAAAATCACCAATTTTTTGCATCTGGTCACGAACACATAATCAGGTGCCAAAAACAGCCGCCCCAATTTTCCCCACTTACTGTAATTACGACAGTGATAAATTCGGATTAGCATTGTTTTATCAGCAGATAGTGCCGAAACAGCTTCTCACAGTGCCAGCACTCGGCTAGGGCTTGCCATATATGATTATTGGTCAATATTTTTTCTCACTTGTTTGTTGGGCTATCTTATCGGAACTTGATGGAAAGATGCTTCTTAACGTACACATAAAATGAAAGAAATCGGACTATAAATAACGGAGTTCACAGCTCAGTCATTAGATGCCCCTTAAGGGGGCTGTTAGTGTACAGCAGTATTCCAGCCTAGAGAGAACAAGCAATTTGAAAGGAATCATCATAGGCTTGGCGTCTCTCGTTTTGAAGGTTCTCATTGTCCATGGTAATCCAAATATAGGATATATATATATATATATATATATATATATATATATATATATATATATATATATATATATATATATATATATATATATATATATATATATATATATATATATATATATATATAACAGCACTAAGACTAGCCGGGGGATCGAACCCCATGTTGCTATACCCTGCCTCATGGTGAACGAAAATTCGCGACGCTCTAACCTACTGGACCATCCAATCCTGCAAAGATCACGCACCCAGCAGAGCTAGGTGTTGTACCGTGATCCGAGGACAAACGATGGTGTGGGTGCCTCAGAACTAATTTCATTCTGCTCCCCGTTTGGTGTACTAGCCTCCACAATCAGTATATATATAGTATTGTAACAACGAACGAGTGGTATTTAATCAATAACAAAACTGTGACTAGCCGGGGAATCGAACCCGTGTTGTTTTAGCCCGCCTCATAGTGAACGAAAATTCACGACGCTCTAACCCACTGGACCATTTAGTTTTACAAAGATCATGCACCCAGCAGAGATAGGTGTTGTACCGTGATCTGAGAACATACGATGGTGTGGGTGACTCGGATCTAATTTCATTGTTCTCCTTCCATGAAAAATGTACTGGTTTTACCATACAATGAGAAATGTGGTCAGCCTGTGGGAGGATTTAAAAAGTTTAGTATAAACATTACCTTCAGAAACAATCGGACAGTGAAACAGAGATTGATTAAGAATACACCCCATCTAATAGTGTGAATGGTGTTTACAAGGTCCCATGCACCCTTTGCTCTCTTTCATATATAGATTAAACCAGTAAACCTCTGGAAACCAGATTAGTCAAATATCAGTGCTCAATTAGGATGAGGTCAGGAATCAAATGCTATCTTCAACTATGTCAGTTCTTGCATTCACCCACCGGGGTGGGCTGCTGTCTAAATTAGTGTAACCAATTGTTCCATCATAGAAAGAAATGTGATTGAATCTTTGCTCTTTAAACATGGTAGGAATGCCTCATATAATTATAGTTATGGGTTGTACAAACTCGACAGTTACTTGGTGGAGTCTATTGTACAGAACCTTAAGCAACAGTGTTATACAAAACCGCAGGATTGCTTATTTTGCCAAGGGACCTCGTGAGGATTTGGTGACGTTAGACCATTGTTCTCAGCACCTATCCTCAAGTTTCGACCGCTGTTAACGTGCTTTACCCGTTGGTGTAATATATAACCATTAGGATGAAAACCATTTAGCTATAACTGCATAAAGGTAACATACTGTTACAGGTATTCAAGGTTAAGTGGCTGCATTCAGTGATTGCAACATGGTCGGTATAAAATAAAACCATTAATAGTAAATCCATTTAGGTACAGCTGTATAAAGATACTGTAGAGGTACAGGTACACAAGGTGTTGTGACTCCAATCAGTCATTTCTATGTGGTGACCAACTAGCTCAGTGATTAGGCTGTTATGTGGCGATAAATGATAATCAGAAGATTCGTGAATTGACTGGTTTCTAGGTCATATAGATTAATGGGAATATAATAGAAGATTAATAAATAACCAAGGTACATGGATAATAGCTGATACTGAGGATACTGGTAGGCAGGACTTAGAAATATATACAAATATATGAATATACAGGATAAAGTAATATATGAAATGATTCTTCAGAACATTTTGGAGTCACTCCGGGATGTACAGTATTTTAAGCAGATAATGACGGCATTCTATTCGCTAGTGCAACGTAATCTCGTACGTCACATGACTTGTTGACGGCTATTAGATGAAGCTTAAGACTGGCTATTAAATCTCCAATTATTCTGTTTCTCGCTTTTTGTAAATTAGAAGCCCCTCTTCTACCCTACCCAGGAATGCAGGAGAGAGAGATATATCATAATCTACACTTGGAAAATCCTAGAATGAATGGTCCCGAATATGCACACAGAAATCACTCCCTACGAAAGTAAAAGACTGGGCAGGCGATGCAAAATACCCCCAATTAAAAGTAGTGGCGCCATTGGTACACTAAGAGAAAACACCCTAGGTGTCCGGGGTCCAAGACTGTTTAACAGTCTCCCACCAAGCATAAGGGGAAATACCAATAGGCCCCTGGCTGCCTTCCAGAGGGAGCTGGACAGATACTTAAAGTCAGTGCCGGATCAGCCGGGCTGTGGTTCGTACGTTGGACTACGTGCGGCCAGCAGTAAAAGCCTGGTTAATCAGGCCCTGATCCACCGGGAGGCCTGGTCGTGGACCGGGCCACGGGGGCGTTGATCCTCGGAATAACCTCCAAGTAGACTCCAGGTACCCAAGATAGGGAGGGGTGGGGAGGGCTTTGGTAGTTTTTTGGCAGATGAACCGGTGCCTTTCACAGTGTCAGAGAAGCTGACATGCTGGTGTTACCACTCTACCTCATTCTGAGAAAATTTTCCCTCATTCCTTCTGTTGCTACTCTTGAAAAATTATGTAGCTCCTGATGCTGCACGGAGATATGGAAAAGTACATGAGCTGAAGATTTCCATTCCCCATGGCTTGTATTGCATATATATATATATATATATATATATATATATATATATATGCCGAATATGTATATATATATATATATACGTTTAAAAATATATTTTTTTTATTAATGTTGATGCAAAAATTTATAATTTTGCACCAAAAGGAACTTATATATATATATATATATATATATATATATCAATAACAACACTGCACTAGCCAAGGACTCAAACCCATGCTGCTTTGGCCTGCCTCATAGTAGGCGAAAACACATGACGCCCTTATCCACTGGACCATACGATCCTTAAGTGTAGCGCATCCAGAGGAACTGAATGTTGTACTCGCTACCCAAGGACACTCGATGGTGTGGATGACTCTAGGCTACTTTCATTCTAGTCCCTGTTTGGTGTACTAGTTCAACTAGCAGTATTTTATATTATTGTGACCACAAACGAGTGGTATTGATAAATAAGAACACTGCACTAGCCAAGGACTCGATCCCATGCTTCTTTGGCCTGCCTCTAGTACACCAAACAGGGACTAGAATGAAATTAGCCTAGAGTAACTACTACTAATACTACTACCACTACTACTACTACTACCACTACTACTACTACCACCACCTACCTCTTCCTGCCTATATATAGCCGTCCTGCTCCACTTCGGGTTAGTGTGACTTTGTAAATGGTCCAAGTCGGACCGAAACGTTGTCGTAAGCTCCTCTCTTCTATGTGCAGGTTATATGTGTATGTTAGCCTAGAGTCATCCACACTATCGTGTGTCCTTGGGTAGCGAGCACAACATTCAGTGCTGCTGGATGCGCTACTCTTAAGGATCATATGGTCCAGTGGATTAGGGCGTCATGTGTTTCCACCCACCATGAGGCAGGCTAAAGCAGCATGGGTTCGAGCCCCTGGCTAGTGCAGTGTTGTTATTGATCAATACTACTCATTCGTGGTCACACTAATATATATATATATATATATATATATATATATATATATATATATATATATATATATACAGTGGAACCTCTGGTCATGACCCTAATTCGTTCCAAAACTCTAGTCGCGACCCGATTTGGTCGTAACCCGAACCTAATTTCCCCATTGTATTGTAGGTAAATACGATTAATCCGTTCCAGACCCCTATGAACTGTATGTAAATATACTTTTTTTAAGATTTTTAAACACAAAAATAGTTAATTATACCATAGAATACACAGTGTAATAGTAAACTAAATGTAAAAACCTTGAATAACACTGAGAAACCTGAAAAACAGAGAAAACTAACATTGCACTAGTCCTAAGAGTTTTCAAGACAGGCGAAATCGCTGACCTGGAGAGTGTACAGAGAACTTTTACTGCTCACATAAGTACGATAAAGCACCTAAATTACTGAAAACGGTTGAAGTCCTTTGATTTGTATTCCTTCTAGCCCAGGCGAGAAAGATACATGATAATATACGCATGAAAAATCCTTGAGGCACTAGTACCAATCTTGCACACGAAAATCACTCCCTATGAAAGTAAAAGACTCGGTAGGAGATGTAACAATTCCCCAATGAAAAACAGTAGAGCCACGATTACACTGAGAGAAAGCACAGTAAGTGTCAGGGGCCCAAGACTGTTCAACTACTTCCCAGCATACATAAGGGGGATTACCAATAGACCTCTGGTGGTCTTCAAGGAGCTGAACAGATACCTAAAGTCAGTACCTGACCAGCCTGATTGTGGCTCTTTCATCAGTTTGAGTGTGGCCAGCAGTAAAAACCTGGTTGATCAGACCCTGATCCACCAGGAGGCCTGGTCTCAGACCGGGCTGCAAGGGCGTTGACCCCCGAAATCCTCTCCAGGTAAACTCCAGGAGTTTAAAGGTATTCATATATATTCATACACTCTGTCATTTTTATTAAACATTTTTGTCAGCATAGTTGCTGATCCCCCTTACATGTGTTGTATAGCTTAGCTGAGTATAATAGTACCATCCAAGTGTTTATATAGAAGATCCCTAGGCCTAGTGACTGTATGACGTCACGGGATGCGGCATGAGTGAGTGGGACCCACTACCTCGCTCTCACTCCACGCTTAGACATACAACAGGCAACAAGGCAGGCTGGGCCCCCTTCCCTTACCACAGTCTGACTATATATAGCATTACCATCCACAAGTGTGTTTATCTTCAGCCATCATATCTCCTTCCGAACACCCACGACAAATTGGTGCCAGCGGTGGGATGCGTAAAATTGATAATTGCGCCGATGCACGGAGATAAATTCTCTCAGCCGAGGACGGACATCTCGTGTGGTCAGTAGGCCGACCTAGCCAGCCAGCTACCCCAAGCAAGCTTTTACCAGCTCTCTACACTATTCACTGGTCAGTCTCTGTGTATTAGCATTTATCTGCTTATTTGCATCACTCCTGAGGGGTTGACCCGAGTTTGCAAAGTAAGCCAAGCTACTAAGCCAGTCTGTGGTGGGAGAGTCAGTCAGAACAAGCCAGTCAGCCCAAGCCTTACACCATCCAGCCTTGCCTGCCAAGCCAGCTTTCCACCCTTGCTGTGCTCATCATTAGAAGTTATCAAGCCTTTCTGTGTGAAGGGTTAAGCCAAGCCAGCCAGCAACTAACCCAAGTGACTAACCCACTACTCAAGCAAGCCACGTGGGTACAGTCTTCTTCATCGCTTTGTGCATCAAGTTCTAGCCATTCTGAGTGCTTTATAATCCCTGTGGTGTTGTGGTATTTCGTGGGTTTGTTTTTAAGTCAGCCCGGCTTAGAATATTTTCGTGCCTAGTGCGGGTGTCCCCAGTGAGGCTTACGCCGTTCATCCCATAGGCCCAGTCACCACGCGGTGTCTCACCACAGCTGCCTCACCCACCCTCCTCACTCTCTACCACTGTTTTGTACCCTTATTATGGGTTCTAGCACCATATTTTAAGGACCACATAGGGGGTCAAGAGCCAGAGTGTGTTCTTTCATCAGTAGCGCCATCGTGAAAAACCTCCTGTGTGGGTCCATCGTCGATTTAAGCGCAAATCCTTCGATCACATAACTCTTCATTAGACTCAGTGTTTATTATATACTGATTGCAATATTGTTTTTTTTCTTCTTAATTCAGTGTTAATTTTTCGTGCATTATTTTATGTCTGTTGTGTTGTGTTTCTTTTTTATATACTTGAAGTAAGTACTTTAGTGTTTTTCCTTGTTGTGTGCAATATATAAGAAGTATAAACCTTGTGTTACATTTCACAATTACCTTGTGTTCATAGTATTGCAGTGAAGTAATTCAGTAATTTATTACCTTATATTCTGCATCACAACTCAGTGTTGTCTGTTATATTTTTTTTCTCCCAGCATTTGTGTATTCTTGTTTTTGTTTTCATTCTTTTGCCATTTTAATTTTCCTCTGTGTGTTGAACATTCTTGTGTTAATTCTTTTCATTTAACCTGTGTCTAATTTGTCTTATTTCCACAGACAATAGTGCCATTATTTTGTTCAAGCAAGACAATTATTTTCCAAATTTTTCATACCTCAAGTTTCATTGCAAGAAAATTCTAGTATTGTGTTTATATTGATGTGTTGTGTTCTGATTAAAAATTTTTTGGTAAGGAAATACAGGTAATATTCAGTACCATCTTCTAATTTCATTTTATAAATGTTTCACTCCTTTCCAATTGTGTCCCGTTCAAGCATAGGTTTCTAGTGCTTCCACCTAGTAGTTAGGGTATTGTCCATAATTAATATAGTATTTATGTAAATAATGGTGGAGATAATCTGGTTGTCAATTTATAAGAATGATTTCATATGTTTACTCTTCGGAGATACCTTACTTATCATTTATTTCTTTTAGATTGTAATGCTGGAAATTCGTTTATCAAATATTTTGTAGTAAAAGGAATATTAATGTAATACTTAACACATGAATACATAAGTTATTGAACATTAAACCTTTAATTACTGTAATTAGTGCCTCGTCCATCGACCTTCATTGGCGACAATCTCTCGGAGCCTTTCAGGTAATGAAACTACGTGATTATAAACCAACTGTGGTTCCCTCCTCAGGATCTCCCATTCTTCCATTGCACGGTTCATTAATTGCTGTGAAGTTCTTTCCGTCTCTGGCTTCCACACGTTCACCATATTAGCCCACATATTTTCAATGGGATTATTGTTATAACTCTTAGGGAACCATGGAAGAAAGTCGACTTTCCTCTGTTCTTGCAACAGCCTCAGTCATATCATCCTCCCTAACTCTAAACTTTCTAGAGAGTGCAGATTCAGTGACCTGTCTATAGCCTCGTAGGATTTCTGATTTATTGGATTAACTTTGTCATTCTTCTCTGTACGCTTTACTTCCTTTTTTTTTTTTTTTTTTTT
>NC_091381.1:8125857-8288357 GCF_038502225.1 Cherax quadricarinatus | reverse complement strand
GGCGGTGGTGGTGGTGGTGGCGGCGGTGGTGGTGGTGGTGGTGGTGGTGGTCGCGGTGGTGGTGGTAGTGGTGGTGGTGGTGGTGGCGGCGGTGGTGGTGGTGGTGGTGGTGGTGATCTGGTGGTGGCAGTGGTGGTAGTGGCGGTAGTGGTAATGGTGGTGGTGGTGGTGGTGGTGGTGGCGTGGTGGTGGTGGTGGTGATGGTGGTGGCGGTGGTGGTGGTGGCGGTGGTGGTGGTGGTGGTGGTGGTGGTGGTAGCGGTGGTGGTGGTGGCGGTGGTGGTGGTGGTGGTGGTGTTGGTGGCGGTGGTGGTGGTGGTGGTGATGGCGGTGGTGGTGGTGGCGGTGGTGATGGCGGTGGTGGTGGCGGCAGTGGCGGTGGTGATGGTGGTGGTGGTGGCGGTGGTGATGGTGGTGGTGGTGGTGGTGGTGGTGGCGGTGGTGGTGGTGGTGGTGGTGGCGGTGGTGGCGGTGGTGGTGGTGGTGGTGGTGGTGTCAGTGGTGGTGGTGGCGGTGGTGGTGGTGGTGGTGGCCGGTGGTGGTGGTAGTGGTGGTGGTGGTGGTGGCGGTGGTGGTGGTGGTGGTGTGGTGGTGGTGGTGGTGGTGAGTGGTGGTGGTGGTGGTGGTGGTGGCGGTGGTGGTGGTGGTGGTGGTGGTGGTGGTGGTGGCGGTGGTGGCGGTGAGTGGTGGTGGTGGTGGGTGGTGGTGGTGGTGGTGGTGGCGGTGGTGGTGGTGGTGGTGGTGGGTGGTGGTGGTGGTGGTGGCGGTGGTGGTGATGGTGGTGGTCTGGTGGTGGTGGTGGTGGTGGCGACGGTAGTGGTGGTGGTGGTGGTGGTGGTGGTGGCAGTGGTGGCGGTGGTGGTGGTGGTGGTATTGGTGGTGGCGGCGGTGGCGGTGGCGGTGGTGGTGGTGGTGGTGGTGCCTGGTGGTGGTGGTGGTAATGCTGGTGAGTGATGATGGTGGTGGTGGTGGTGGCGGTGGCTGTGGCGGTGTTGGTGGTGGTGGTGATGGTGGTGGCGGTGGCGGTAGCGGTGGTGGTGGTGGTGGTGGCGGTGTGCTGAGTGGTGGCGGTAGTGGTAGTACTGGTAGTGGTATTGGTGGCAGTGGTGGTGGTGGTGAGTGATGTGGTGGTAGTGGCGGTGGCGGTGGCAGTGGTAGTGGTGGTAGTGGTGGTAGTGGCAGAGTGAGTGGTGGTGGTGGTCGTGGTGGTGGCAGCGGTGCCTGGTGGTGGTGGTGGTGGTAGTGGTGGTGGTGGCCGATGGTGGTCAGTCAATGGTGGTGGTGGTGTTGGGGGTGGTGGTGGTGATGGTGGTGGTGGTGAGAGTTGTGGTGGTGGTGATGGTGGTGGTGGTGATGGCGATGGTGGTGGTGGTTGTGGCGATGGTGGTGGTGATGGTGTTGGTGGTGGCGGTGGTGATGGTGTTGGTGATGGTGGTAGTGGCAACCCGGTGGCGGTGGTGGTGTGCTGGTGGTGGTGGTCAATGCTGGTGGTGGTGGTGATGGTGAGTGGCGGTGGTGGTACAGTGTGGTGACGTGGTGGTGGTGGTGTCGGTGGTGGTGGTGGTGTGGCGGTGGCGGTGGTGGTGGTGGTGGTGGTGCACGGTGGTGGTGGTGTGATGCTGGTGGTGGTGGTGGTGGTGGTGGCCGGTGGTGGTGGTGGCGGTAGTGGTGGTGGTGGTGGTGGTGGTGGCGGTGGCGGTGGCGGTGGTGGTGGTGGTGTGCTGGTGGTGGTGGTGTGTGCTGGTGGTGGTGGTGGTGGCGGCGGTGATGGTGGTGGTGGTGGCGGTGGTGGTGGTGGTGGTGGTGGTGTTAATTGGGAGTGGTGGTGGTGGTGGTGGTGGTGGCGGTGGTGGTGGTGGTGGTGGTGGCGCGGTGGTGGTGGTGGTGGTGGTGGCGGTGGTGGTGGTGTTGGTGGGGTGGTGGTGGTGGTGGTGGGGTGGTGGTGGTGGTGGTGGTGTGGTGGTGGTGGTGTGATGGTGGTGGTGGTGGTGGTGGTGGTGGTGGTGGTGGTGGTGGTGGTGGCCGGTGGTGGTGGTGGTGGTGGTGGCGGTGGTGGTGGTGGTGGTGGTGGTGGTGGTGGTGGTGGTGGTGGTGGTGGTGGTGGCGGTGGCGGTGGTGGTGGTGGTGGCGGTGGTGGTCGGCCAGTGGCAGTGGTAGTGGTGGTGGTGGTGGTGGCGGTGGTGGTGGTAGCCGGTGTGGTGGGTGGTGGGAGTGATGTGCTAACGGTGGTGAGTGAGTGCTGGTGGTGGTGGTGGTGGTGGCGGTGGTGGTGGTGAGTGGTGGTGGTGAGTGGTAGTGGTGAGTGGTGGTGGTGGCGGCGGTGGTGGTGGTGGTGGTGGCGGTGGTGGTGGTGGTGGTGTGGTGGTGGTGGTGGTGGCGGTGGTGGTGGTGGTGGTGGTGGTGGCGGTGGCGGTTGGCGGTGGTGGTGGCGGTGGTATTGCTGGTGGTGGTGGTAATGCTGCGGCGGTGGTGGTGGTAGTGGTGGTATTGGCCGGTGGCAGTGGCAGTGGTGAGTAGTGGTAATGGTGGTGGTAGAGCGGTGGTGGTGGTGGTGGTGGTGGTCATTGGTGGTGGTGGTGGTGGCGGTGGTGGTGGTGGCGGTGGTGGTGGTGGTGGTGGTGGTGGTGGTGGTGGTGGTGGCGGTGGTGGTGGTCGTGGTGGCGGTGGTAGTGGTGGCGGTGGTGGTGGTGGCGGTGGTGGTGGTGGTGGTGGTGGTGGTGGTGGTGTGGTGGTGGTGGTGGTAATGCTGGTGGTGGTGGTGGTGTGGTGGCAGTGGTGGTGGTGGTAATGGTGGCGGTGGTAGTGGTGGTGGCGGTGGTAGTAGTTGTAGCAGTAGTAGTAGTCGTAGTAGCAGTAGTAGTAGTCGTAGTAGTAGTAGTAGTAGTAGTAGTAGTAGTAGTAGTTGAAATAACAGTGGTGGTAGTTACAGGAATTCGATTATAATAATAATTATTGTTATTGTTACTATTATAACTATTATTATTATTATTATTATTAACCAGCAGAAGTTATATTCAGCAGGTGGAAAATGGGAAGGTTACCAGGTTTGATCAAAGGAAGGAGAAGCTCTGTTTACCTGGATGAAGAGCTCATCAGCACCACCCTCCTGGCTGGGGCTGGTGGCAGTAAAGGCAGTCACTCGCAACATTACCACATAAAGATGTCCGCTACAATGTATCTCCCAGCATTGTTTCCACGTTAACTGCGTCCACTCGCAGTATAACTTTTATTTCTCAATAAAAGACCAGACTTTTTTTATATTAGGGCTTGAAGCAGTTTTTTTATGTTTTTAGTATTACGTAGAGCTGAAGAACGGGGCATGCTCAGTGGTACTGAAGGACGGGGCATGTTCAGTGGTCCTGAAGGACGGGGCATGTTCAGTGGTCCTGAAGGACGGGGCATGTTCAGTGGTCCTGAAGGACGGGGCATGTTCAGTGGTACTGAAGAACGAGACAAGCTCAGTGGTACTGAAGAACGAGACAAGCTCAGTGGTACTGAAGAACGAGACAAGCTCAGTGGTACTGAAGAACGAGACAAGCTCAGTGGTACTGAAGAACGAGACAAGCTCAGTGGTACTGAAGAACGAGACAAGCTCAGTGGTACTGAAGAACGAGACAAGCTCAGTGGTACTGAAGAACGAGACAAGCTCAGTGGTACTGAAGAACGAGACAAGCTCAGTGGTACTGAAGAACGAGACAAGCTCAGTGGTACTGAAGGACGGGGCATGTTCAGTGGTACTGAAGGACGGGGCATGTTCAGTGGTCCTGAAGGACGGGGCATGTTCAGTGGTCCTGAAGAACGGGGCATGTTCAGTGGTACTGAAGGACGGGGCATGTTCAGTGGTACTGAAGGACGGGGCATGTTCAGTGGTACTGAACGACGGGGCATGTTCAGTGGTACTGAAGGACGGGGCATGTTCAGTGGTACTGAAGGACGGGGCATGTTCAGTGGTACTGAAGGACGGGGCATGTTCAGTGGTACTGAAGAACGAGACAAGCTCAGTAAGGAAGAGAAGGGAAGGAACGTATTTGAGTTACACTTCGTTAATTTCTTTACGTGGTTTTCGACGTCCTTTTCTGAACGTTCTCTTTAAGCCTATTATTACTATATTTGTGGGACGGCAGAGGAAACTTGTCGCGTTATTAAGGTACTGATATTTAATACTTACAAGTTGATAAAAAAGACACATGTGCAACACCTGGGTATCTTTATTATCAAGACACATGTGCAACACCTGGGTATCTTTAATATAAAGATACATGTGCAACACTTGGTATCTTTATCATAAAGATATATATGCAACGCCTGGGTATCTTTATTACAAAGACACATATGCAACACTTGGGTATCTTTAAAGACACTTCGCAAAGCAGTGACATATTAAAACCAATTCAAAGACATACAAATAACCCGAAAGAAAATTATGACGACGTTTCTGTGCGTCTTGGACCATTAACTAGAGTGTGTGTCTAGTTAATGGTCCGAGTCGGACTGAAACGTCATGATAACTTTCTTGCTACAATGTTCGAGGGGTTATATTTGTGCATTGTTCCAGCCGCTGTACTGTATCTTTTTATTCGGTTCAAAGATTGTGAACCAGTGGCAGCAGGAGTTGAGGTAATCTGTTCTTCAGCCTTGAAGGTGTTGAGTCTCGTAGTATGAATCAATCCGATGTAAATCGATGAGACTGGACGCTTATATACTGGAGCCGGAAAATAATGCAGCGTTTAAGGAATTGTTGCTGGTGCGCGGAATTTGACAGTCGATGTATGACATGTCCAAGAGCTGAACATTTCGTGATAGAAGCATCAAATTTAGCACATAAGTAGATCAACATATGAGAAGCCAATTCGTATAGCGAGTCACTGCAAATATAGTCCAGGACGGCGGTGATAAAAAATTTTCTAAATGGGCGCCCGTGAAATTTAGTGCTCAGAACTGCCATGAGCAGAGGACCAGTGTGATGTAATAACTAACAAGTTGAATAATGAGGCACTTTTACAGCCAGTGGTTTCTTCAGTCCAATACACAGAAAAAACGTGAAAGATAAGGGACTGATTATCTCATTCTCCCCTTTATTTTTCACCGGCTTTCTTTGCATTGGACTGAAGAAGCCACTGGCTGGCGAAACCTTTTCTCAGTAAAGATTTCCAAATGTTGCACAAGTGTGTCATTATTCAGCACAGGACCAAGATCACTTCATGTTGTGAGAGTTGACATTCAAATCTTTATGAAGATTGCTTAATTAGGGCAAGGTCAAGGACTGGACCGTGGGGGGCGTTGACCCCCGGAAAGCCCTCCAGGTAAATAGGTATCCCCCAAGAGGAATCTTTGACAGGTTGCATGATACATTTCTTTATTTTTTCATTTTATTTTTTCCCAATTCCAACTTTTCGTTTGTCTTTCGCTCGTAACTCGAGACCTCGTCATCCATTAGCTTCAAATTCTCAGCGCTTGTGTAGGGAAGCTTGGACTTGATTCTTGTAATGATTAGAAAGTGAGGGAGCCCTATGACCAAAGTTACTTAGCTTATTTAACTTTTAAGGTTTAAATAATATATTACAAGGATCCCAATGGAATTAAGGTACTCTGTCTAATTTACACTATGTATGATAATTGTACATATGTGTTCCTATGTCTAAATAAACTTATTTGTGGAAAACAGTGGCCCGTGGTGGTCCGAAGTCGGACCCCTCACACGGTGAGGGTCTGGGCTCGATTCCCGGCGAGGATTGAACATTGGGCATGTTTCGTTACATCGGTTGTCCATGTTCACCCATCAGTACAAAATAGGTACCTGGGTCTTAGTCGCATCCCGGGACAAAATTGACCTAATTTGCCCGAAATGCTCTACATAACAAGCGGCTTTCTACTGAGTACTATGTCACTGATGTCAGCTCGGCCTTTCTACCTTGTACGTGTTTCTGGAGAGAGTTCCGGGGGTCAACGCCCCCGCGGCCCGGTCTGTGACCAGGCCTCCTTAGGTCAGTGTCCCAGGATGCGACCCACACCAGTCGACTAACACCCAGGTACCCATTTTACTGATGGGGAACATAGACAACAGGTGGAAAGAAACACGTCCAATGTTTCTACTCTGGCTGGGAATCGAACCCAGGCCCTCACCGTGTGAAGCGAGAGCGTTAACCACCAGGCCACCAGAGCCCTACTTGTATTATTATTACTAATAACTTGCATAACTTCCAGAACCCTCGGTGTCGTGGCTTCAAACAATACAAAAGAAAATACTTCCTATTTCGACAACGGCGGAGAGTGAAATTCAATGTTTAGATGAAGATTATTAACAGATAACAACCTCAGGTTTATTAACAAATAACAGCTCATTTTATTAATAAATAACAGCCTCAGCTTATTAATAAATAACAGCCTCAGCTTATTAACAGATAACAGCCTCAGCTTATTAATAAATAACAGCCTCAGCTTATTAACAGATAACAGCCTCAGCTTATTAATAAATAACAGCCTCAGCTTATTAATAAATAACAGCCTCAGCTTATTAACAGATAACAGCTTCAGCTTATTAATAAATAACAGCCTCAGCTTATTAACAGATAACAGCCTCAGCTTATTAACAGATAACAGCTTCAGCTTATTAACAAATAGCAGCCTCAGTTTATTATTAACAAGCAGGATATAGGTTCGAGCGATTTCAGAGTTATATAGCGTTCAATCGGTATCGGTCCTTGACTCAGTGTTATGTCCGGTTTCTGACCAGGCAGGCTGTTGATGTAAGGAGGGTTAGTGCAGCAGCTACATGCAGTCAGGAGAGATATAGTAAGCAATACCGACACGGTGGATAAACGTAAATGTAGGATAATACGATTATACTGTATTATATTGTATTTTTGCTTTCATCCAGTCAGCGAGATGTTTACTAGCATTCACGAGCGACTTCCACCAGTCATGACCATACTGAGTGATAAAAGTGAGGGTGCTTTACCCATAGAGGTCACCTGGACACACCATGTTGCTTACCAAAGCAGCTGCTACCCTTAACCTCCAACCAGGAGGTTAACCTAACTGCCCATCCGCTCTTCTTCTCTTGTGATGCCCTATTGTACCTGGCTGTTAAAGTGGTACCTGGGTACACCTGGTAGATTAAGTGGTAACTAGGCATACCTGGAAGGTGAAATAGTATCCAGCAGTATTGTCATGTGGGAGTTCGATACGTGGATTAGGGTAGAAATACTCACGTAGGCTGTTATACGTATATTGGCGATATGTGGAGAGAGACCTGCCAGCCGTTACCTATCTCCTTGCTCACTCTGGTAATACTGACTAGCCGGGCTGCCCAGTACCCCGTAGTGGGTCTTTGAATACTGCTGAGGTCAGCACAATATGAAGTCCGTGACTCAAGACGGTTGGTCGTGATTCAACGGACGGTTACTGGTAACTGGTTACTACTGAGACTGGTAACTGGTTACTACTACTGAGAGCTCGGCGACGCTAACGTATGTCGTCCCGACATACAACTAATACAACTAGAGATGGCAGGTATACGGCTTGGGCTGATTCTATACAATGTCAAAGTACACAACATGAACATTATAGATACATAAGTAGAACATTAGAATGAAAGCTTACGTAACTGAACTGTAATGCAATACAAGGTATACTATAGTACAACTTAAAACTCAACAAATGAACAACGAACTCAACATTGAGATTACAAGTGATAAAAAACAAAAATTTTGATCGATCGATCTGTATTCGTGTGATCTACGGATTCTGAGGAAGGAATATATACAAAGAAAGAGTGTTTAACAGAAAGGCAGATTCGGTGCACACAAATCTAGACTGTTAACTCTCAGAATGCGGAGAGAACATGAACACAAAAAAAAAATTCTTGAATACTGATAAGTTGATACTGTAATTATTCATCTATACAGGTTATTTACATTTAACCCCAACTCTGCTAGGGTAAGATTGGCATATGCAGAATGGGTGTCATCTCTGGGAGGATCAAACTCTGTAGCATTGGCTAACTCATGCTGTATTTGAGGCAAATCTGAATTGGAAGTTACAAATGATACTTGAGGATTTCTCAATACCTGTCGTGTACGTAGGGAATAACGACATTCAGGTTGATCGTCTGACTGAGTATCAGAGGAAGAGAGTACAGGATCAGGAGGATTGTCAGAGTCTGTCACATTAGTCTGGGTTGGAACATCATTATCATCACATACTAACTTCATATGATCCAAATGCGATTCTTTATACTGACCAGTACTAATCTCTCTAACCTTATACTTATTACCAGTGATATGTTCAACTACTCGATAAGGACCAACAAACCTTTGATCAAGCTTTGGCATAGCAGACGTTTTGTTAAAATTAGTCAGCATAACTCTCGAACCTACTTTGATTTTGGATGGCTTTACTCGAGTATTTGCGACTCTTGTGAATTCAGCTGTTGATTTATGAAGTGTTTCACGGATTCTTCTAAAAACACTTTGAGCTAAGCTGGTACGAGTTGCTACGAAATCATCAGGGTTGTAATTTGGTTTCGGATTAGAATACAACAACTCATAAGGCAAACGTTTATCTACACCGTACAATGCATAATGTGGAGTGTCACCTATAGAAACATTGTAAGCAGAATTTATAGCACACTGCACATCAGGTATAACTTCATCCCAAGTTTCACTGTTGGGATTGATAGTGGCTCTCAAGACATCAAGTACTTTCTTATTGGTTCGTTCCGCTAACCCATTGCTGGCAGGATGATGAGGAACAATGGTGGATTTAGTGATCTTGTACAAGGTACACAAATTTTCAAGAATTTCATTACAGAATTCACCTCCATTATCTGTTACTAGGGACTTAGGAGTGGTATGCCTGCAGATAATGCGTTCTTTAAACGCTTTGGCTACTGTCTCGGCAGTCTTATGAACTCATGTGAGGGTGCACTCACCCCCGTCTCCCTACCCTGTGTGCAGATAACCTACCCGCTTCCAACCCCTTGTGTGCCTTTCATGTGCCCATAGCACCCGTGCGCCCTCAAGACCATTGTAAAAAAATTGTAAATGCAAAAAGAGAAAATATCTATATAAAAACTACTAACCGGTAAAACAAGAGGAACCAAGATTACCCAGACTTACGTGCAGCTCAAGAGGAACATTACAACACAAGGTCACCCCCATAGAAGAAAAATAACATGTTGAAATACTGGATACAATAATGTCGGCTGACCCATCGTTTAACGAGCAACCGTTGTAAAGATTAATGACAGGATGGAAAATGACAATTTTCAGAACAAGAAGAATAATGTTAATGGCGACAATACAAATCACTGGTGGTCTCTCGTGTGGTATACTGCTCAGTGTTGACAGCTGCAGTCAAGGCAGGAGAAATAGCAAAGTTGGAAATAAATACAGAGAACGTGTACGCAACGCAGAGAGCAAACAAAATTTTGAAACTTCTGGGAATGCTTAAAGGAACGGGGAATGAGGTTTGTGGAGAGGAGAGGAGAGGAGAGAGGAAGAGGAGAGACAGAGAGAGAGAGAGAGAGAGAGAGAGAGAGAGAGAGAGCGAGGAGAGGGATATGGATATCGTACATACATGGAGGGTACTGGAGGACCTAATCTGCACACTTCCATCACAGTGAACTGGAGTGATATGAGAGGAACTATAAAACAGACGCCGTGAAGAACATGGAAAGCTTACGAACAATAAGATAACAGTAGTAATATTAGAATTGTCGACAAAATGTTAGGTAAAAGGACACTGATGCAACTAATGTGGCATTTTATTGTGGCAACGTTTCCCTCTCCAGGAGCTTTGCTAAACCTAACATTAACGGCTTGGCAAAGCTCCAGGAGAGCGAAACGTTGCCACAATAAAATGTCACATTAGTTGCATCTGTGTCCTTCACTAACAATAAGAGAACAGTGTGCCAGTAATAATGGACCGAGTCGATTCAACCTGCAAAAAACATACGTCAAAAATAATGCAGGAAAAATATGAAGAGAATAATAGCAGCACCTCTACAGTGTGCCGCATACATCAGGGTAGTATAGATATATGGGCCGGAGGGCCACCAGCAACAACAGCATAGTTAACCATACAGTGAACAGGAAGGCCTGTAACCAGGCCAGGCCGTGAAAGTAGGAAACCTCTCTCCGTAAAGATAACAGATACGACTACAGCCACTTGTCGCTGATGTAAATAAAATTGATACTCATACTTCAGGCACAAACATGAAGGAATTTTGTGTGAAGTAAACATGTGTACCATCACTGGGTCTGACCTCTCTCTACTGGACCATGACGCCGACCCTCACCATCACTGTGGCTGACCTCTCTCTACTGGACCATGGCCCTGACCCTCACCATCACTGGGGCTGACCTTCCTCTACTGGACCATGGCCCTGACCCTCACCATCACTGGGGCTGACCTCTCTCTACTGGACCATGGCCCCGACCCTCACCATCACTGGGGCTGACCTCTCTCTACTGGACCATGGCCCCGACCCTCACCATCACTGGGGCTGACCTCTCTCTACTGGACCATGGCCCCGACCCTCACCATCACTGGGGCTGACCTCTCTCTACTGGACCATGGCCCCGACCCTCACCATCACTGGGGCTGACCTTCCTCTACTGGACCATGGCCCCGACCCTCACCATCACTGGGGCTGACCTCTCTCTACTGGACCATGGCCCCGACCCTCACCATCACTGTGGCTGACCTCTCTCTACTGGACCATGACCCCGACCCTCACCATCACTGTGGCTGACCTTCCTCTACTGGACCATGGCCCTGACCCTCACCATCACTGGGGCTGACCTTCCTCTACTGGACCATGGCCCCGACCCTCACCATCACTGTGGCTGACCTCTCTCTACTGGACCATGACCCCGACCCTCACCATCACTGGGTCTGACCTCTCTCTACTGGACCATGGCCCCGACCCTCACCATCACTGTGGTTGACCTTCATCCACTGGACCATGGCCCTGACCCTCACCATCACTGTGGTTGACCTTCCTCTACTGGACCATGGCTCTGACCCTCACCATCATTGTGGCTGACCTTCCTCTACTGGACCATGGCTCCGACCCTCACCATCACTGTGGCTGACCTTCCTCCACTGGACCATGGCTCCGACCCTCACCATCACTATGGCTGACCTTCCTCCACTGGACCATGGCTCCGACCTTCACCATCACTGTGGCTGACGTTCCTCCACTGGACCACAGCCCCGACCCTCACTATCACTGTGGCTGACCTTCCTCCACTGGACCATGGCTGCGACCCTCACCATCACTGTGGTTGACCTTCTTCCACTGGACCATGGCCCTGACCCTCACCATCACTGTGGCTGACCTTCCTCTACTGGACCATGGCTTCAATCCTCAACATCACTGTAGCTGACCTTCCTCTACTGGACCATGGCTCCGACCCTCACCATCACTGTGGCTGACCTTCCTCCACTGGACCATGGCCCCTACCCTCACCATCACTGTGGCTGACCTTCCTCCACTGGACCATGGCTTCGACCCTCACCATCACTGTGGCTGACCTTCCTCCACTTGACCACGGCCCCGACCCTCACCATCACTGTGGCTGACCTTCCTCCACTGGACCATGGCTGCGACCCTCACCATCACTGTGGCTGACCTTCCTCCACTGGACCATGGCCCTGACCCTCACCATCACTGTGGCTAACCTTCCTCCACTGGACCATGGCCCCGACCCTCACCATCACTGTGGCTGACCTTCCTCCACTGGACCATGGCTGCGGCCCTCACCATCACTATGGCTGACCTTCCTCCACTGGACCATGGCTCCGACCCTCACCATCACTGGGTCTGACCTCTCTCTACTGGACCATGGCCCCGACCCTCACCATCACTGTGGCTGACCTCTCTCTACTGGACCATGGCCCCGACCCTCACCATCACTGTGGCTGACCTCTCTCTACTGGACCATGGCCCCGACCCTCACCATCACTGTGGCTGACCTTCCTCTACTGGACCATGGCCCCGACCCTCACCATCACTGTGGCTGACCTTCCTCTACTGGACCATGGCTCCGACACTCACTATCACTGTGGCTGACCTTCCTCCACTGGACCATGGCTCCGATCCTCACCATCACTGAGGTTGACCTTCCTCTACTGGACCATGGCCCTGACCCTCACCATCTCTGTGGCTGACCTCTCTCTACTGGACCATGACCCCGACCCTCACCATCACTGGGTCTGACCTCTCTCTACTGGACCATGGCCCCGACCCTCACCATCACTGTGGTTGACCTTCCTCCACTGGACCATGGCCCTGACCCTCACCATCACTGTGGTTGACCTTTCTCTATTGGACCATGGCTCCGACCCTCACCATCACTGTGGCTGACCTTCCTCCACTGGACCATGGCTCCGACCCTCACCATCACTGTGGCTGACCTTCCTCCACTGGACCATGGCTCCGACCTTCACCATCACTGTGGCTGACGTTCCTCCACTGGACCACGGCCCTGACCCTCACTATCACTGTGGCTGACCTTCCTCCACTGGACCATGGCTGCGACCCTCACCGTCACTGTGGCTGACCTTCCTCCACTGGACCATGGCCCCGACCCTCACCATCACTGTGGCTGGCCTTCCTCTACTGGACCATTGCTCCGATCCTCACCATCACTATGGCTGACCTTCCTCCACTGGACCTTGGCTCCGACCCTCACCATCACTATGGCTGACCTTCCTCCACTGGACCATGGCCCCTACCCTCACCATCACTGTGGCTGACCTTCCTCCACTGGACCATGGCTTCGACCCTCACCATCACTGTGGCTGACCTTCCTCCACTGGACCATGGCCCTGACCCTCACCATCACTGTGGCTGACCTTCCTCCACTGAACCATGGCTCCGACCCTCACCATCACTGTGATTGACCTTCCTCCACTGGACCATGGCCCTGACCCTCGCCATCACTGTGGCTAACCTTCCTTCATTGGACCATGGCCCCGGCCCTCACCATCACTGTGGCTGACCTTCCTCCACTGGACCATGGCTGCGACCCTCACCATCACTGTGGCTGACCTTCCTCCACTGGACCATGGCTGCGACCCTCACCATCACTGTGGCTGACCTTCCTCCACTGGACCATGGCTGCGACCCTCACCATCACTGTGGCTGACCTTCCTCCACTGGACCATGGCCCCGACCCTCACCGTCACTGTTGCTGACCTTCCTGCACTGGACCATGGCTCCGACTCTCACCATCACTGTGGCTGACCTTCCTCCACTGGACCATGGCTCCGACCCTCACCATCACTGTGGCTGACCTTCCTCTACTGGACCATGGCTCCGACCCTCACCATCACTGTGGCTGACCTTCCTCCACTGGACCATGGCTCCGACCCTCACCATCACTGTGGCTGACCTTCCTCCACTGGACCATGGCTCCGACCCTCACCATCACTGTGGCTGACCTTCCTCCACTGGACCATGGCTCCGACCCTCACCATCACTGTGGCTGACCTTCCTCCACTGGACCATGGCTCCGACCCTCACCATCACTGTGGCTGACCTTCCTCCACTGGACCATGGCCCCGACCCTCACCATCACTGTGGCTGACCTTCCTCCACTGGACCATGGCCCTGACCCTCACCATCACTGTGGCTGACCTTCCTGGACCATGGCCCCGACCATCACTGACCCTCACCATCACTGTGGCTGACCTTCCTCCACTGGACCATGGCTCCGACCCTCACCATCACTGTGGCTGACCTTCCTCCACTGGACCATGGCTCCGACCCTCACCATCACTGTGGCTGACCTTCCTCCACTGGACCATGGCCCCGACCCTCACCATCACTGTGGCTGACCTTCCTCCACTGGACCATGGCTCCGACCCTCACCATCACTGTGGCTGACCTTCCTCCACTGGACCATGGCTGCAACTTTCACCATCACTGTGGCTGACCTTCCTCCACTGGACAATGGCCCCGGCCCTCACCATCACTGTGGCCCCGACCCTCACCATCACTGTGGCTGACCTTCCTCCACTGGACCATGGCTCCGACCCTCACCATCACTGTGGCTGACCTTCCTCCACTGGACCATGGCTCCGACCCTCACCATCACTGTGGCTGACCTTCCTCCACTGGACCATGGCCCCGACCCTCACCATCACTGTGGCTGACCTTCCTCCACTGGCTCCGACCCTCACCATGGCTCCGACCCTCACCATCACTGTGGCTGACCTTCCTCCACTGGACCATGGCCATGGCCCCGACCCTCACCATCACTGTGGCTGACCTTCCTCCACTGGACCATGGCCCCGACCCTCACCATCACTGTGGCTGACCTTCCTCCACTGGACCATGGCTGCGACCCTCACCATCACTGTGGCTGACCTTCCTCCACTGGACCATGGCTGCGACCCTCACCATGACTGTGGCTGACCTTCCTCCACTGGACCATGGCTGCAACTTTCACCATCACTGTGGCTGACCTTCCTCTACTGGACCATGGCTCCGACCCTCACCATCACTGTGGCTGACCTTCCTCCACTGGACCATGGCTGCGACCCTCACCATCACTGTGGCTGGCCTTCCTCCACTGGACCATGGCCCTTACCCTCACTATCACTGTGGCTGACCTTCCTCCACTGGACCATGGCTGCGACCCTCACCATCATTGTGGCTGACCTTCCTCCACTGGACCATGGCTGCGACCCTCACCATCACTGTGGCTGACCTTCCTCCACTGGACCATGCCTCCGACCCTCACCATCACTGTGGCTGACCTTCCTCTACTGGACCATGGCTGCGACTCTCACCATCACTGTGACTGACCTTCCTCCACTGGACCATGGCCCTGACCCTAATCATCACTGTGGCTGACCTTCCTCCACTGGACCATGGCCCCGACTCTCAACATCACTGTGGCTGACCTTCCTCCACTGGACCATGGCTCTGACTCTCACCATCACTGTGGCTTACCTTCCTCCACTGGACCATGGCCCCGACCCTCACCGTCACTGTGGCTGACCTTCCTCCACTGGACCATGGCTCCGACCCTCACCATCACTGTGGCTGACCTTCCTCCACTGGACCATGGCTCCTAATCTCACCATCACTGTGGCTGACCTTCCTCCACTGGACCATGGCCCTGACCCTCACCATCACTGTGGCTGACCTTCCTCCACTGGACCATGGCTCCGACCCTCACCATCACTGTGGCTGACCTTCCTCCACTGGACCATGGCTCCGACCCTCACCATCACTGTGGCTGACCTTCCTCCACTGGACCATGGCTCCGACCCTCACCATCACTGTGGCTGACCTTCCTCCACTGGACCATGGCTCCGACCCTCACCATCACTGTGGCTGACCTTCCTCCACTGGACCATGGCTCCGACCCTGTGGCTGACCTTCCTCTTCACCATGGCCCCGACCCTCACTATCACTGTGGCTGACCTTCCTCCACTGGACCATGGCTCCCTGACCTTCCTCCACTGGACCACCATCACTGTGGCTGACCTTCCTCCACTGGACCATGGCTCCCGACCCTCACCATCACTGTGGCTGACCTTCCTCCACTGGACCATGGCTCCGACCCTCACCATCACTGTGGCTGACCTTCCTCCACTGGACCATGGCTCCGACCCTCACCATCACTGTGGCTGACCTTCCTCCACTGGACCATGGCTCCGACCCTCACCATCACTGTGGCTGACCTTCCTCCACTGGACCATGGCTCCGACCCTCACCATCACTGTGGCTGACCTTCCTCCACTGGACCATGGCTCCGACCCTCACCATCACTGTGGCTGACCTTCCTCTTCTGGACCATGGCCCCGACCCTCACCATCACTGTGGCTGACCTTCCTCCACTGGACCATGGCCCCGACCCTCACCATCACTGTGGCTGACCTTCCTCCACTGGACCATGGCTCCGACCCTCACCATCACTGTGGCTGACCTTCCTCCACTGGACCATGGCTCCGACCCTCACCATCACTGTGGCTGACCTTCCTCCACTGGACCATGGCTGCGACCCTCACCATCACTGTGGCTGACCTTCCTCCACTGGACCATGGCTGACCTTCCTCCACTGACCCTCACCATCACTGTGGCTGACCTTCCCCCACTGGACCATGGCTCCGACCCTCACCATCACTGTGGCTGACCTTCCTCCACTGGACCATGGCGACCCTCACCATCACTGTGGCTGACTTCCCCCACTGACCATGGCTCCACCCTCAACCATGGCCCCGACGCTCATCACTGTGGCTGACCTTCCTCCACTGGACCATGGCTCCGACCCTCACCATCACTGTGGCTGACCTTCCTCCACTGGACCATGGCTCCGACCCTCCTACGCACACCACGGTGACTTGAACAATATTAAAGTAACAATCCCTGCAGTTGGAATGAAGATAAATACTATCTTTAACTGGCTTCGCCTTATTATTACTCGTGTTCAGGGTGTAATCCCTATAAATAAAACACGAGAGTCAGCTCTCATCTATACTCCTGTTATCAGCATTGAGATTAAGACAATGTTAATATGCAAATTCAAATTAATTCGACGAAAAGAATGGGACTGAGGATTGGTTTCTCCAAACTGATGTGATTGTTTTGTGTTTTAAGTGTCTGTCTTTGTCTCTCACGCTTATAATAATTTGCTAAAAGACAAACAATTGCCAAAATTTTAATGTGTGTGAAATCCAAGACGTCCATCAGCAGTGACTGAGAAATAACGTTATAAGTCGCTGAATACTGCAGTAATTGGTAAGGTCCGGGCAGACATCTTCCCCTGTGAGTGTGACACCAGATCGTCTATTGTTTTATAATGGCGCTTTGTCTGGCTACACTTAATGGACAATGTTGCCCTATCTGGAGCTGTAACTTGAAGATTATTCCGCCTCAGACGCTGTGTTTCAACTTTAAGTGGTAGTTACCTAGCTGAGCTGTCCTATCTGCTTCCTTCCTCCCCTTCCTGGGATCAAACCTGAGTTTCATTTCCCCAGGCTCTTATGACAGCGGGTTTAGCGCTTCTGTGGATATCAAAATAATAATAATAGTAATAATAATAATAATAATAATAATAATAATAATAATAATAATAATAATAATAATAATAATAATAATAATAATAATAAGTTTGTTAGCCAGTAGATTCTTCAGCCCAGTGAAGAGAAAGGTGGAAGATGAAGGGGAATTTGAGGTAATCAGTCCCTCAGCCTGGAGTCGATGTGTCCAGTCCATTAATCTTGATAAAAGTACAACATATTCGGGGAAATGGCGCTGATATACTGGGCAAATATGCTGCACTGTTATAAAGACTGATGGACTGAACACATCGACTCAAAGCTGAGGGACTGATTACCTCAAACTCCTCCTCTCCTTACACCTTGCTCTTCAGTGGGCTGAAGAAGCAAATGGCTGGAGAAACGTTTCCATCATAAAACACCCAAATGTTGCACAAATGTCTCATTTATCATCTCGGTTTTCTTAGCCATTTATTCAAAGCAATTTTTCTTCACTGTCTGTCATGACAGCTCTCACTGTGCCTCAACAACGGTTATCGGAACCTAAAGTTTCCGTAGAACTCATACCAGCGTGGTGATACCAACCCCTGAGAGTGTTGGTATCGCCACGCTTGCTGTTTAAGTTGGTGGATGGCTACAGTGCTGGACATATCGTAGTCTCTTAGAGGACGTCTACCATTATCACATTCTCTCAGAGAGTTAGCATCACCACACTCGTTCCCTCTCCAGGGTGAAGACTGGACCACAGCGGCGTGAAGCATTTACTTTATAGTTCCTTCGAGTAGTGGTTCTCAATCTTTCCCGTTTTGCAGCGCATTAATCATCTACCAAAGAACATGTGTCCCACCAGGATAGAATTTTTTGCGGCATTCTGTTGTGTATATACCAGATATATTAAGCAAATTTCCTAAATTTGATTGTAACAGATAAGTGAACTGTAGATATAAATCCAGATGTACTCCTGTTAATCCTTTTGGGGCCTAGCTCCTAGGCCTTTTGTGTATCCACATGCTCTTGCACAGGATGGATATGGGTTACGCAATAAACTAGCCACTTCGGTGGCATAATCTATCTGTTGTTATACGGTAAGTCTGCGGAAAATTTATAAGACAAAATAGAAGTAGTATTATCAGAAACACGTTTTACTGCAATTGGACCCAAATACGCAGAAATAATACAGTGTCTGGCGATATCGTAAGAACATGATCAGTTGGGGTGATAACCGCGGTACTACGCTGGATTAACACGATTCCTTCAACTAGGTATACTTCTGTGACTACAATGTAGTTTTTTCTTTTACACATGAAGCTCTCATCAACATGGCTGTAACTTAGATTCCTTCAAGGTCGACATCAAATGACTCGGGAATGATAATAACACGATTGTCAACAACTCACAGAACTGATGGGGTCGAACCCATTGAAAGTCAGTGCTGAAACAGGAAGGAAGTTTGAGTGAATTTTAACTGCACCTCTACAAATCCCTCATTCGCCCCCTACTTACTTACTGCCCACTATCCCTCTCCCTTACAGCTAAGACAAACAGACTTTCTTAAAAACTACAGCGCATCCAGAACAGAGCTCTCCGCTGGGTGTTTGACATCAGCTGGGAAGACTTCATCACGAGCGAAGGCATCCATGCCCGAGTAAACATCCCAGCACTAAACGTGTACTGGAAAACGCTCAGTGACAAACAAATAGACAGATTAGAGACATGGCATGACTACTGGACCTCATACCTTGACGAAGTAATACGCAGACCAGCAAACACACACAGTGGAAATAAATGGTATAAAATACCGACACAATGGAAATATAAACACATATGCAGTATAATGTGATCCTTTATTGACTAAAGGATCACATTATACTGTATATGTGTTTATATTTCCAAACACACACAACTTATTCTACTCTCTTCTAGCCCCTGTCCCAAACCCTTATTTAAATAACCTACCTACAATCAAACAAAACCAACCTGTATTCACAGGTGAGGACCTTTAAAAGACGTTCGGTTTGAACTAACCCCCCATGTGTCATGCAGTGTCAAGTTGCGTTCCCCTTACTAGCACCCCTTGCCGCGGCCAAAAAGGCCTCCTGTGCCACTATCTGCCTAGCAACTGGGTTAAGCCCTGGTACTATCCCTCTCACTAACAACCTTCCTCTAACCAACCTATTCTTCCACTATCCCTACTTCCCCATTCACCCCAACAAGGGTCTTACCTATTCTCTCTTGATCTTGATATTAATTAAGCCGGCAGGGTCGGTAATTAACGCACTGAACTGCCAGTATGTCCGGGGTTCAAGCCTCATCTGTCCCTGATAAAAATAATTCTGTTAGTAGGTAATGGGCCAAGTCGGACCGAAGCGTTTTATACGTTACAGTCTCCTATGCGCAGGATATTTTATGTATTGTTGCAGTCCCGATATTGCGCCTTGTTATTCCTTGCAGTAATGGTGTTGACAATAATTTTCACTGCAATAAGTGTGAAACGCAAACAAAGTTAAATAATTTCAACACATGAAAGATGTTATCATTTTTCCAGCTTCTAGGTGAGAAGTTTGAGTTTCTTACGCTGACAAGATTTTTAAAATCTTGCATTAATATCTGAAACGGCCACTAGAAGAGCTGCTTTCATAAAAAAAAAATATTTTTTTTTTAGTTACTGTGACAAACCAGCCATCATACTTTCTCTGATATATTGATGAAAAAGGTGAAAAGTGTTTTGGTAATATTTTCGATAAGTGCTTCATATTCTATTTTCACTTTAAACTAGAAAAAAATATTAGGACAGATTTATAAATAAGTTTTAATAATAGATCGTCCTATGATTCAATAATTTTGTTTTCCTATGAGAGTTCTAAGAAGCTTTGAGCTTTCGATAAACCGTGAGAGGTAAGCTTGGCAGATGGATGGAGGCAGTATGATTTCTTGTGCTACTAACATGAACACATATGCAGTTTAATGTGATCCTTTATTGACGACGTTTCGCCCACACAGTGGGCTTTTTCAAGTCACACACAGATCTGCGATGAATGGTTTGAAAAACCGACAAGTTGAAGATTGAGACACTTATGCAGCATATGGAAATCTTTATTCAGGAAACGTTTCGCCACACAGTGTGGCGAAACGTTTCCTGAATAAAGATTTCCATATGCTGCATAAGTGTCTCAATCACACACAGATCTACCTGGGGTGGAAGGTACGGGAGTAGATCTGTGTGTGACTTGAAAAAGCCCACTGTGCGGGCGAAACGTTGTCAATAAAGGATCACATTAAACTGCATATGTGTTTGTTTCCATTGTGTCGGTATTTTATACCATTTATTTTCATTCCTTGTGGTACTAGGTCTGATGCCGAGCTCCGTCCTTAAGTGAATGTGACTTGACCTACCTGGAGGTTATTCAGGGGATCAACGCCCCCGCGGCCCGGTCCATGACCAGGCCTCCCGGTGGATCAGGGCCTGATCAACCAGGCTGTTACTGCTGGTCGCACGCAGTCCAACGTACGAGCCACATGTGGCCCGGCTGATCCGGCACTGATTTTAGGTATCTGTCCAGCTCTCTCTTGAAGGCAGCCAGGGGTTTATTGGTAATTCCCCTAATGCTTGATGGGAGGCTGTTGAACAGTCTTGGGCCCTGGACACTTATGGTTGGGGCAGTGGCTTAAGCTGGTAGGAGACTTGGACCTGCAACGCATGGGCCAATAGGCCTAATTCAGTGTTCTTTCTTTCTTATGTTCTTATGTTCACCAAGATCATCCTACTTATCCCACCGCGTACCACTGGTTGGGAACCACCGTGTACTACTGGTTGGGAACCACAGTGTACTACTGGTTGGGAACCACCGTGTACTACTGGTTGGGAACCACCGTGTACTACTGGTTGGGAACCACCGCGTACCACTGGTTGGGAACCACCGTGTACTACTGGTTGGGAACCACCGTGTACTACTGGTTGGGAAGCACCGCGTACTACTGGTTGGGAACCACAGTGTACTACTGGTTGGGAACCACCGTGTACTACTGGTTGGGAAGCACCGCGTACTACTGGTTGGGAACCACAGTGTACTACTGGTTGGGAAGCACCGCGTACTACTGGTTGGGAACCACAGTGTACTACTGGTTGGGAAGCACCGCGTACTACTGGTTGGGAACCACAGTGTACTACTGGTTGGGAAGCACCGCGTACTACTGGTTGGGAACCACCGTGTACTACTGGTTGGGAACCACAGTGTACTACTGGTTGGGAAGCACCGCATACTACTGGTTGGGAACCACAGTGTACTACTGGTTGGGAAGCACCGCGTACTACTGGTTGGGAACCACAGTGTACTACTGGTTGGGAAGCACCGCGTACTACTGGTTGGGAACCACAGTGTACCACTGGTTGGGAAGCACCGCGTACTACTGGTTGGGAACCACCGTGTACTACTGGTTGGGAACCACAGTGTACTACTGGTTGGGAAGCACCGCGTACTACTGGTTGGGAACCACCCTGTACTACTGGTTGGGAACCACAGTGTACTACTGGTTGGGAACCACCGTGTACTACTGGTTGGGAAGCACCGCGTACTACTGGTTGGGAACCACAGTGTACTACTGGTTGGGAAGCACCGCGTACTACTGGTTGGGAACCACAGTGTACTACTGGTTGGGAAGCACCGCGTACTACTGGTTGGGAACCACAGTGTACTACTGGTTGGGAAGCACCGCGTACTACTGGTTGGGAACCACCGTGTACTACTGGTTGGGAACCACAGTGTACTACTGGTTGGGAAGCACTGCATACTACTGGTTGGGAACCACAGTGTACTACTGGTTGGGAAGCACCGCGTACTACTGGTTGGGAACCACAGTGTACTACTGGTTGGGAACCACCGCGTACTACTGGTTGGGAACCACAGTGTACTACTGGTTCGCGTACTACTGGTTGGGAACCACCGTGTACTACTGGTTGGGAACCACAGTGTACTACTGGTTGGGAAGCACCGCGTACTACTGGTTGGGAACCACCGTGTACTACTGGTTGGGAACCACCGTGTACTACTGGTTGGGAACCACCGTGTACTACTGGTTGGGAACCACCGTGTACTACTGGTTGGGAACCACCGTGTACTACTGGTTGGGAACCACCGTGTACTACTGGTTGGGAACCACCGTGTACTACTGGTTGGGAACCACCGTGTACTACTGGTTGGGAACCACCGTGTACTACTGGTTGGGAACCACCGTGTACTACTGGTTGGGAAGCACCGCATACTACTGGTTGGGAACCACCGTGTACTACTGGTTGGGAACCACCGTGTACTACTGGTTGGGAACCACAGTGTACTACTGGTTGGGAACCACCGCGTACTACTGGTTGGAACCACCGTGTACTACTGGTTGGGAAGCACCGCATACTACTGGTTGGAACCACCGTGTACTACTGGTTGGGAACCACCGTGTACTACTGGTTGGGAAGCACCGCGTACTACTGGTTGGAACCACCGTATACTACTGGTTGGGAACCACCGCGTACTACTGGTTGGGAAGCACCGCGTACTACTGGTTGGGAACCACCGTGTACTACTGGTTGGGAACCACCGCGTACTACTGGTTGGGAAGCACCGTGTACCATTGGTTGGGAACCACCGCGTACCACTGGTTGGGAACCACCGTGTACCATTGATTGGGAACTACCGTGTACCACTGGTTGGGAACCACCGCGTACCACTGGTTGGGAACCACCGTGTACCATTGTTGGGAACCACCGTGTTCCATTGGTTGGGAACCACCGTGTACCATTGTTGGGAACCACCGCGTACCACTGGTTGGGAACCACCGTGTACCACTGGTTGGGAACCACCTTGTACCACTGGTTGGTAACCACCGCGTACCACTGGTTGGGAACCACCGTGTACCATTGTTGGGAACCACCGCATACCACTGGTTGGGAACCACCGTGTACCATTGGTTGGGAACCACCGTGTACCACTGGTTGGGAACCACCGCGTACCACTGGTTGGGAACCACCGTGTACCATTGGTTGGGAACCACCGTGTACCACTGGTTGGGAACCACCGTGTACCACTGGTTGGGAACCACCGTGTACCACTGGTTGGGAACCACCGTGTACCATTGGTTGGGAACCACCGCTGAATATTCATTGTTTATGTTGGGGCTGTAGAGCAGTTTGTATGTGGTTTGTGGACCACTAGTGACGACGTACTGATGTTTTGTGCTGGTTTACAATGGCGAGTTTCCACTCGTGTTTCATTCTGGTGGCAACAAAAATTCGTCCCGGCTTCTCTATTCTCCGGTAGCCTGCGTATTCTTCAAGAGCGGACGAGCAGACAGTTTGGCAAGACGGTCAATGGACGGTGGGTCAGGGTAAGCTGCCGGAGGTTTTAATCCCACTTTAATCCCTCTTTTGATGCTTAGTTGTTCGTGCGCCTGGGATGGAGTAGAGTTGCCATTTATGTATCAACAGTAATGTAGTCTCTGTTGAAACATGCGTACATTACACATATATAGTATACATACAACAACGAAACAAGCGGTATTAATGCTAATTAACAAACTGCGGCTGGCCGAGGATCGAACCCGTGTTATTTTTGCCCTCCTCATGGGAAACAAATCAGAATTCGCGAGGCTCTAACCACTCGACCACAATCCTTCAAACATCATGTACCTAGCAGAACTAGGCGTGTTTCATGATGCGAGGACTTGCCTCCCACGAGGCAAGCTAAAACAACACGGGTTCAATTCTCGGCCAATACCAAGGTATTGGACCAGTGTGGAAGAGCACTGCGTACCTTGTTCCAAGGTTAGGTAAGTTTTCTAAGGTTCTTTTAGTACAAAATTATTAATTTTTACATTAACATAGATGAAAAAATATAACCTTGAACGTATAAGAGAATTTTTTTTAGAAAAGACTTAATTTTAAATGAGTTCTTCCTAACTGACCAATTCTAGCTATTCGACGCCACACAGACACACACAGACACACACACACACACACACACACACACACACACAGACACACACACACACACACATATGTATATATATAAATCATATGTATATATGTATATATATAAATCAATACTGCGACTAGCGGGGGTTGGAATCCTCGATATTTTAGCACGCCACTGAGAGGCACTCACAGTTGAAACTGCAGTAAATGCTTTGGCAGTCATTTTAAGATAAGATAAGATAAGATTTCGTTCGGATTTTTAACCCCGGAGGGTTAGCCACCCAGGATAACCCAAGAAAGTCAGTGCGTCATCGAGGACTGTCTAACTTATTTCCATTGGGGTCCTTAATCTTGTCCCCCAGGATGCGACCCACACCAGTCGACTAACACCTAGGTACCTATTTGCTGCTAGGTGAACAGGACAACAGGTGTAAGGAAACGTGTCGGAATGTTTCCACCCGCCGGGAATCGAACCCGGACCCTCCGTGTGTGAAATGGGAGCTGTAGCCACCAGGCCACCGGGGGATGGTGTTGCCTGAAACAACTATAATGATTTAAGTGCCGAGGCGATCACAACATAGTTTTGTGCTCTGGGATCCAGACTCCCACTAAAACCAGGAATAAGTAAGCTGCAGTAATCCTCGCTACTGAAGAAGGAAACATGGTCTCAAAACACGGAAAATAAGGTGCTCTCAGCCTCTCAGGTGTCACGTGGCCTGGTGGGTAACACTCTCGCCTTATACACTTAGTGTCCGTTGTTCGATCCCTGGTACGGGTGAAAACACTGGGCATGTTTCCTTAAGAAACCTGCTGTCCCTGTTCACCTAGCAGTAAGTAGGTACTTGGGTGTTAGTTGACCGGTGTGAGTCACATCCGTGGGAGATAATTCACTTAATTACCCGAAATGTTCTGCATAACCAGAGGCTTCTGTATAGTAGGATGTCTCTGATGTCAGTCATGGTCTGTATACGTTGTATCACATATTTGTAGAAATAAATATTATTATTATTATTATTATTATTATTATTATTATTATTATTATTATTATTATTATTATTATTATTATTATTAAGCAGTCGTACAACCTAGGGAGGCTTGCTGGTCGCCTTGGGAACCAGCATAAGACAATTCAGTCTCTAGTGATGAACCATCTATCTGCTATTGTGAAAATGAGTTACAAGACACCACTGCTGCTGCTCTAAGGAAGATCATGTAAGACTGTCTGGTTGTGACTTTCACTCCGACAGTGTCGGAACTATTGATCTGATTATTAATAGTGATTTCAATGTAGTTTTGTACCCCCTGCAACTGTACTCTTTAAAACGTAGGCGAGAAATATACACCACGATCTACAATTGGAAAATACTGGAGAGATTGGTACCAAACCTGCACACCGAAATTTCTACTTATGAACACAAGATGATTGGCAGACGGTGAAGGATACTTCCAATGAAAAACGAGGGAGCGATGAGTACATTGAGAGAGAACTGAATAAATGTTAAGCAACCACGACCTTTCAACACCCTCTCTTCATGCATAAGGGAGAATAACCAACAAACTCCTAGCTGTCTTCACGTGGGAACTCGACAGATTCCTCAATACAGTTTCTGATCAGCCGGGCTGTGGTGCATGCGTTGGACTGCGAGCGGCGGCAGTAACAACTTGATCGCTCAGGTTAGCAACCAGAAGGCCTGGTCTGGGACCAGGCCGCAGGGACAGTAACCTCCCGAAGTGACTCCAGATAAATTCCAGGCCATAGTGAACATAAGAAAGAAGGAACACTACAGCAGGCTTACTGGCCCATGCTAGACAGATCCAAGTCACACCCACTCAAGAAGGAAGGAGCACTGTAGCAAACTTACTGGCCCAAACTGGTCAGAGCCAACTCACACTCATTCACACCCAGAAAGATATTTCTATAATGACCACAGCAGGTTGTCACATGATTTTGGAGTCACACCCTAGCAGTCAGGAAGGTAGCAGAGGAAAGTCTGATGCAGAGAGTGTTCTGTTGACCTGGGTACTGTCAGCCACCTCCACGAGAGCCAGTGGGTAAACTTTGGAATCTGGATAATATGCAGTGGGCATAGATGTCAACAAGCCCAGTTCTGAGGGCGTCGAGACTTATAACCAGCACCTCGACACTGTCGAGTACTAGAACGGCAAGTGCTGGATCAGGTTACCATGGGAGTTAAATAAACCACACTTGCCTACAGTGGAACTAAGTCACTCTGAATTTTTTGGGTTATTTTAGGTGATAATTTTATTTATGTGTACCTGTGTTTAAATAAGCTTACTGGTTTAGAAAGACACGTAAGCAAACACTATAACATATTTATTAGAAAACGTTTCGATCCTGAAACCTTGATCACTTCTAACATACAGAGGTAGAAAGACATTATATATATAGGCGGAGAGTGAGATGTGACGCACGTGACCTGAGGAATGTCATAAGAACATAAGAATGGAGGAACACTGTAGAAGGCCTACTGGCCCATGCGAGGCGAGGGTAGACGATGAAATCACGTGACTCCTGTGTTGTTGGGTTGGTGCTGCTGTATGCCAATGTTTTTGAAATTTTGTAGTTTCCAGTGTTGCGTTCTATAGTGTCGGTGACGGTGCCTAGAAGCCTCACTAATCACCGTCACCGACACTATAGAACGCAACACTGGAAACTACAAAATTTCAAAAACATTGGCATACATGATACTTAAGCAGCACCAACCCAACAACACAGGAGTCACGTGATTTCATCGTCTACCCTCGCCTCGCATGGGCCAGTAGGCCTTCTACAGTGTTCCTCCATTCTTATGTTCTTATGACATTCCTCAGGTCACGTGCGTCACATCTCACTCTCCGCCTATATATATAATGTCTTTCTACCTCTGTATGTTAGAAGTGATCAAGGTTCCAGGACCGAAACGTTTTCTAATAAATATGTTATAGTGTTTGCTTACGTGTCTTTCTAAACCAACTTGTCGGTATTTATTACCAAGGTTTATACCAAATAAGCTTACTAATTACCGCTTGGCTTTTGTTCAGATGAACGCACAGTCGTGAGGTTAGATTAGATAAGGTTTGTCTGGAAACAAGATCAGGTCAGCAAACAAAGGGAGACAGCAGAGGGCAGCAAGGGACTAGCTCCCTTAGGGTCTATTATACTAATAGCAGGAGTGTAAGAAATAAGATAGATGAGCTAAGATTAATTGCAAGTGCAGGAAACATAGACATTATTGCTGTAACAGAGACCTGGCTCAATCTGAAAGATAGAGAGATGCCCTCTGAATGTCACATACAGGCTATAAATTATTCCACACTGACAGGGTCAACAGGAAAGGTGGTAGAGTAGCGATGTACGTCAGACAGTTTAAATTGTTGTGTTGGACAAGTTATAAAATTAGAAGCATCAGCCACGGAATCTGTTTGGCTACAGCTTCTCGAGGGCCGAGAAAAACTAATTTTGGGTGTGATTTACAGGGCCCCAAATCTTGATAGGGAGTGCAGTAAACTTCTATGGGACGAAATTCGTAAGGCCTCTACATACGAAAATGTTGTGATAATGGGAGATTTCAACTATAGACAGATTGACTGGAGCAATTTGACAGGAAATTTAGAGTCAAGTGACTTTCTTGATACAATTCAGGATTGTTTTTTAAAACAGTTTGTGACAGCCAACTAGAGGAAATAACCTGCTTGACTTGGTTCTTGCCAGCAGGGAAACGCTAATTAATAATATTGAGGTTAATGATGAGCTTGGGAAAAGTGATCACAAATCACTCAGTTTTAACATATCATGGAATTCCCCTAATAATGGCAATCAAGTTTCTGTCCCTGACTTCCGCTTGGCTGATTTCATAGGACTGAAAAATTACTTGGGTGGGCTGAACTGGAATGACCTGACTATGGGACAGGTAGGTGGTGATGACTGCCGATATGACGTTTTCCAGGGCATAGTTCTAGCTGCTCAGACAACTTATGCTCCAAATAGGGAAATCAGATCAAGCAAAAATGATCCTAAATGGATGAACAATAGATTAAAACATCTCATTGGTCAAAAGAGAGGCATATATAGGCAAATCAAAAGAGGAGAGGGGCAATTAAGAAATCAACATATTCAGTTAAAGAGAGAAATAAAAAAGGGAATAAGTAAAGCAAAAAGAGATTATTAGGTTAAAGTTGCAAGAGAATCGAAGATTAACCCAAAAGGATTCTTTCAGGTATACAGAAGTAAGATCAGGGACAAGATAGACCCACTCAAAAGTTACTCGGGTCAGCTCACAGACAGTGATAAGGAAATGTGTAGAATTTTTAACACATACTTCCTCTCAGTTTTTACAAAGGAAGATACTAGCGATATTCCAGAAATAATTAATTATGAAGAACAGGATGTTAATAAACTATGCACGATTAGGGTCACAAGTGACATGGTCCTTAGGCAAATTGATAAATTAAAACCTAACAAATCCCCAGGCCCTGATGAACTGTATGCAAGGGTTCTAAAGGAATGTAAAGAGGAGCTTAGCAAACCTTTGGCTAATCTTTTCAACATATCACTACAGACTGGCATGGTGCCAGATAAGTGGAAAATGGCAAATGTGATACCTATTTTCAAAGCAGGTGACAGGTCCTTAGCTTCGAATTATAGACCAATAAGTTTAACCTCCATAGTGGGAAAATTTATGGAATCAATAATTGCTGAGGCAGTTCGTAGCCACCTTGAAAAGCACAAATTAATCAACGAATCTCAGCATGGTTTTACAAAGGGGCGTTCCTGCCTTACGAATTTATTCATTTTTTTCACTAAGGTATTTGAGGAGGTAGATCATGGTAATGAATATGATATTGTGTATATGGACTTCAGTAAGGCTTTTGACAGGGTCCCAGATCAGAGACTATTAAGGAAAATTAAGGCACATGGAATAGGAGGAAATTTTTTTTCCTGGATAGAGACATGGTTGACAAATAGGCAGCAGAGGGTTTGCATAAATGGAGAGAAATCAGAGTGGGGAAGCGTCACGAGCGGTGTTCCACAGGGGTCAGTGTTGGGCCCCCTGCTGTTCATAATCTACATAAACGACATTGATGAGGGCATAAAGAGAGACATAAGCAAGTTTGCCGATGACGCCAAAATAGGCCGTCGAATTCATTCTGACGAGGACATTAGAGCACTCCAGGAAGATTTGAATAGACTGATGCAGTGGTCAGAGAAGTGGCAGATGCAGTTTAATATAGACTAATGCAAAGTTCTAAATGTTGGACAGGAAAATAACCATGCCACATATAAACCAAATAATGTAGATCTTAATATTACGGATTGCGAAAAAGATTTAGGAGTTCTGGCTAGCAGTAATCTGAAACCAAGACAACAGTGCATAAGTGTTCGCAATAAAGCTAACAGAATCCTTGGCTTCATATCAAGAAGCATAAATAATAGGAGTCCTCAGGTTGTTCTTCAACTCTATATATCCTTGGTTAGGCCTCCTTTAAATTATGCAGCACAGTTTTGGTCACCGTATTACAGAATGGATATAAATGCTCTGGAAAACATACAAAGGAGGATGACAAAGTTAATCCCATGTATCAGAAATCTTCCCTATGAGGATAGTCTGAGGGCCCTGAATCTGCACTCTAGAAAGGCGTAGAATTAGTGGGGATATGATTGAGGTGTATAAATGGAAGACAGGAATAAATAAAGGGGATGTAAATAACGTACTGAAAATATCTAGCCTAGACAGGACTCGTAGCATTGGTTTTAAGTTGGAAAAATTCAGATTCAGGAAGGATATAGGAAAGCAATGGTTTGGTAATAGAGTTGTGGATGAGTGGAACAAACTCCCAAGTACAGTTATAGAGGCTAAAACGTTGTGTAGTTTTAAAAATAAGTTAGATAAATACTTGAGTAGATGTGGGTGGGTGTGAGTTGGACCCGATTAGCTTGTGCTACCAGGTCAGTTGCCGTGCTCCTTCCTTAAGTGAATGTGGCCTAACCTGACTAGGTTGGGCCATTGGCTTAAGCCGGTGGGAGACTTGGACCTGCCTCGTTTGGGCCAGTAGGCCTTCTGCAGTGTTCCTTCTTTCTTATGTTCTTATGTAACACAAGTATTTCCTGTCGCGGGTGTTAGTAATATCATGACCCGCAGCTGGAGCTTTTGGTCATATGACTGAGGCCTTCCACTGGCTTACCAGTCAACCCCTTTAAAAATTATGGCTATAATTACAACCATTAGGAATTAAGAGTCATGAGTTAAGGAAGACCCCAGAGCTGCTGACGCTGTGTGATTTGACAGAAAACCGGGAATAAACTGCATAACCGCTTCTTTGAGGGGTGATCAATGACAAGTTACCGACAGGGCATTATCTCCCACACCGTGGGGATATGAAGGATTCTGAATCTACTCCTTTACGTGTCGCGTCTGATTGCAGCGGACCTGCATCACGAGATATGACAAGTCTTAATGATTCTCTGATAAGAGGACCTTCTCTAAGTAGCTGAGTGACGTGTGACGTAAGCTGTGCGTGAATCTTGAATCACTAGGTGAAAATATTAAAAGGTATATATGTGGTGTCCGAATGCATTAGTTCCTTCACTGGCTGGAGAACAAGTATGGTGATACAGAAAGTATGAAGATAGAGATATTGATGCACAGTTATAAACATTTATTCAGGAAGCACTTAGCCACGAGTGGTTTCTTCAGTCCTGAAGACTGACTGTCACTCGCTATCTCGTCCTCCTAAAAAAATGTGTCATACTTTTGCATAGGATTTGCATCACATTTCTAAATAAGGTTAGGGTTCGTTATATAAGGCTGGGTTTGGTTGGGTTGGGTTATATTAGGTTAGACTTGGTTATGGTGGGTTAGGTTAAGTCAGACTAGGTTATGATGGGTTAGGTTAAGCTAGAATAGGTTATGGTGGGTTAGGATAGGTTAGACTAGGTTATGGTGGGTTAGGTTAAGTCAGACTAGGTTATGGTGGGTTAGGTTAAGTTAGAATAGGTTATGGTGGGTTAGGATAGGTTAGACTAGGTTATGGTGGGTTAGGTTAAGTTAGAATAGGTTATGGTGGGTTAGGATAGGTTAGACTAGGTTATGGTGGGTTAGGATAGGTTAGACTAGGTTATGGTAGGTTAGGTTAAGTTAGACTAGGTTATGGTAGGTTAGGTTAAGTTAGACTAGGTTATGGTAGGTTAGGTTAAGTTAGACTAGGTTATGGCAGGTTAGGTTAAGTTAGACTAGGTTATGGTGGGTTAGGTTAAGTTAGACTAGGTTATGGTAGGTTAGGTTAAGTTAGACTAGGTTATGGTAGGTTAGGTTAAGTTAGACTAGGTTATGGTAGGTTAGGTTAAGTTAGACTAGGTTATGGTAGGTTAGGTTAAGTTAGACTAGGTTATGGTAGGTTAGGTTAAGTTAGACTAGGTTATGGTAGGTTAGGTTAAGTTAGACTAGGTTATGGTGGGTTAGGTTAAGTTAGACTAGGTTATGGTGCGTTAGGTTAAGTTAGACTAGGTTATGGTGGGTTAGGTTAAGTTAGACTAGGTTATGGTAGGTTAGGTTGGGTTACGAAGGTAAGCTAAAAACATAAGATAAAACAGCAGAAAACTGTCAGCCACTGTCAGTAACTTACGTAATTATGTCATATATTAAGTGTTCAAGGCTCCGTCAACAACCTAGGTGACTGTGTATCTTCCACATATATTTTGAAGTTGGCACAGGTATCATCCTGTACTTACGGTTGGTATCACAACACTTTGTAATAATGTTGGTAGGATTACGGACAATATGTTAGGTAAAAGAACTCAAGTGCAACTAATGCAACATTTTATTGCTGCTTGACAAAGTTCCTGGAGAGCGAAACATTGCCACAATAAAATGTCGCATCAGCTGCACTTGAGTTCTTTTACCTAACATCACAACACCTGTTCTCAATGTAGCCAAACTCGGATGCTGTACCAACGTGAGATATGTCCGTCTGGTGACTCAGGATTCTAATTCTCTCCAGAAATTATAAAAGAATAAAAAAAAATGAATTGAAAGGCATGAAAAATCGTGAATAGACTATATCTCTACCGTGTATAACCTTCCTCTTTAATAAAACGTCTTTTCAGCGCCCATACAGCCCCCTTCCCCTTCCCCCCCGGCCTCACCATCCTAACCATCGCGTCCACAAATCTCAATAGAAAGCTGAACACAGACGGCGTAATCTCTCATCCCAAACAAGTGGTCATCGGCACGACAAAAGGATTCGGATTCCTTTAAGTGGGCTCAGAGCCCCTTTTACGTAACCTTGCCGACCCTAAGTTGACTACCGATAGGGAATCAGATCTCGTAGAGGGAGAGAGAGAGAGAAAGAGAGAGAGAGAGAGAGAGAGAGAGAGAGAGAGAGAGAGTGGCACCAGGGCCTCTTAGCAAAACTTCAAGCACTGGGAATTGCAGGCTCTACACTATGTCTCCTCAGTGATTACCTTCATGGTAGATCTCTAAGTGTAGTCCTCAATGGAACGGAATCAGCAAGACATCCTATTGGGGCAAGCGTTCCACAAGGAAGTGTGCTGGGTCCACTGTTATGGAATGTCTACTTCAACGACCTTCTTCATCTCATCCCAGAATCACATGCATATGCAGACGACTGTACACTGACATTCACTTATCCAAGAGAAGAAATGCCAGCTGCTCTAAGCTACATCAATCACCAGCTGAGAGCTATATCAGCTTGGGGAAATAGATGGCAAGTAACATTTGCACCTGAGAAAACGCAAATGATGATCGTCTCTAGGCACCATGATGGTAATGCTGGTGCAGTAGTTAGGATGAATGGGAGGATGTTGGCACCTGGAGAAGAAGTTGATATCCTTGGGGTGAAATTTGACTCCAAACTAACCATGAAGAACCATGTTGTAAATCTTGCAAACAAGGCAGCCAGGAAGCTTACAGCACTTCGCCGTATCTCGCATCTGCTTGACAGTAGGGGTTGCAAGATACTGTACGAGGCACAAGTACGCTCACACCTTGAGTATGCTCCACTTTCTTGGTTTGCCTGTCCCCCCTCTCATCTGCGACTGCTTGACAGAGTAGAGAACAGAGCAAGACGTCTCATCTCTCGCCTGGACCCATCCTGGATGGATCTGTCATTTCAGCAGAGCCTTCAACATAGGAGGGATGTGGGTGGCCTTACTGTTATGTACAAGGCCAATATTGTCAAAATACCACACTTGGATCCACTTCGAGGACAGCGCGAAACAAGCTTTTATGCCACAAGACGGGCAGAAAGCAGCAACTTCACTCTGGCTGTACCCTTCTCCAGAACATCACTCCATCTGAGATCATACATACCCAGGATGACTCGAGTATGGAACACATTCGTTCAGCATAATGATGTCAACGAGATAACGTCAGTTGATCAAATGAAAATGCTGGCCCACAGATGGCTCCAACTTCATCCTGTTCCCTACTTGTATGTCTCATAACAATAAAAATGCTTTCAAATGAGCTGATGTAGGTAACAGCTCTTAGCTTGTCAATAAAGTTAGGAATCCTTAACCTGTAAATAGCTTGTCAATAAAGCTAGGGATCCTTAACCTTGTCAAACCATGTGTAAGAAAAAAAAAAAAAAAAAAAAAAAAAAAAAAAAAAAAAAGAGAGAGAGAGAGAGAGAGAGAGAGAGAGAGAGAGAGAGAGAGATACCCCTCTTGTGTGGTCTGGTGGTGGGACAGGTAGCTACCAGCCTCAGGGTTTTTGCTAGTGCTTGCCTAAACACCGGTTCGACTCCCTATATCTGCTCCGGGAGGTCCTAGCGGAGATTTAGGCACATGCAATTTGGATTAAAAGCCATTATTGTTGTTAGGAATCCATGACTTCATTTATTTTTATTTTCCTAACGTTCGTGCTCACGCAGCTGTGTGTTCTTCCTGTCTGAAGAAACGTTCACACACACACACACACACACACACACACACACACACACACACACACACACACACACACACACACACACACACACACACACACACACACACACACACACACAGTCAAATTGATTTTCAAGACAGAAGCGGTGCTGCCTGCTACTTACGTACATGGAGGGTATTCCGGGAATCAGCGCCCCCGCGGCTCGGTTCACGACCAGGCCTCCCGGTGGATCATGGTCTGATCGACGGCTGTTGCTAATGGTTGCACGCAGTCCAACTTACGAACCACAGCCCGGAAGATCCGGCACTGACTTTAGGTAGCTGTCCAGCTCCTTCCCTTTTTCAGGAAAACCACGGATGAAGGAATCTTCGTCAATATATAGGAGGATATTCCTAGACCGAGACAGAACAAGAACAGAATGACAGCAGCTGAGTGAGAGTTCACAGAAACGAAAGGGGCTAGCAGAGGACAACCAGAGAAGGACAGAGCAGCAAGAACACAGAACCACCCACAGAACCCCACAACCAAACGTGTTATCCCAACACAAACCACAATCCACACTTACAACCCCCACCTTACACTACACTGTAGAATCCCACACCACACTGTCAGGTCCCCACCCTCACAGACCTCCCAAAACACAGTGTTGGAGAGGAAACAGAAGGTATGGTACACCAACGCTGATGGAATAACGAATAAGTGGGAGGAGTGCCACAAAAGAGTCAAAGAAACCAAGAGTCACAGAAACCAAGCTCACAGGAATGATAACAGATGGTATCTTTCCAATGGGATATCAGATCCTGAGGAAAGACTGAGGGAACAGAGGGGTTGGTGGAGTGGCACTGCTCATCAAAATTCAATGGGATTTTGATGAGCCGGAGAGAGGAGACAGAAGAGAAGCAAGAAACGACATAATAGGAGCACTTCAGTCTGGAAGTCCCAAGGTGGTAATTGCAGTGATGTATAACCTACCACAGAACAGCAAAAGGCCAAGACAAGAGTATGATGAGAGTAATAGAGCGAGGGATAACACACTGGCTGAAGTGGCCAGAAGGACTCATGCGAGCAGGGCAAAGCTGCTGGTTACGAGTGACTTCAATCACAAGGAAATCGACTGGGAGAGCCTGGAGCCACATATGGGTCCAGAAACATGGAGGGCTAAGATGATGGAGGTGGTACTGGAAAACCTTATGTACTAACAGGTAAGGTACACTACCAGAGAGAGAAGAGAGGATGAACCAGCAACACCGGACCTAGTATTCACCTTGAGTAGTGCAGATATTGAGGACATCACATACGAAATACCCCTCGAAGCCAGTGACCACGTGGTTCTGAGCTTCGAACACATAATAGAGTTACAAGTGGAGAGGGAAGCAGGAAGGCCAGGACGAATGAAGCCAAACTACAAGAGTGGGGACTACACAGGCATGAAGAATTTTCTGCACGGGGTTCAGTGGGACAGAGAACTGGCAGGGAAGTAAGTAAAGGAGATGATGGAATATGTGACAACAATATGCAAGGAAGCTGAGGAGAGGTTTGTACCCAAGGTTATCAGAGAAAATGAGAAAGCCTTTGGTTCACCCGAAGGTACAGAGAGGCCAAAGCCAAGTGTGCTAGAGAACAGAAGAAGTATAGAGGGCAAAGGACCCACGAGAATAAGGAGAGCAGTCATAGAGCCACAAATGAATATGAACAGGTAAGAAGGGAGGTCCAACGACAATACAAAAATGACGTATCAGTGATAGCCAAATCTGACCCGAAACTGTTGTACAGCCACATCAAGAGGAAAACAACAGTCAAGGACCAGGTATTCAGGCTAAGGAAGGAAGAAGGGGAGATCACAAGAAACGACCGAGAAAAATGTGAGTAGCTCACCGTGAGAGTCAAAGAAATGCTCACAGAGGACACAGAATGGACTCCAAAAAGATGGAGAGGTGGGGTACACAATCAACTGCTGGACACAATACATACTACCGAGGAAGAAGTGATGAGGCTACTAAGCGAGCTAGATACCTCATAGGCAATGGGACTGGATAACATCTCTCCATGGGTCCTGAGAGAAGGAACAGAAATGCTATATGTACCATAAACAACAATCTTCAACACTTCTATCGAAACAGTGCAAAGAAGAGCGGTGGAGCACCTAGAAGGGAATGAGCTTATCGACTACAGCCAGCATGGTTTCAAGGACGGGAAATCCTGTGTCACAAACCTACTGGAGTTCTATGACAGGGTGACAGCAATAACACAAAAGAGAGAGGGGTGGGTAGATTGCATTGCCATGTGCTGCAAGAAGGCGTTTGACAGAGTTCCTCACAAGAGATTAGTGCAAAAGCTGGAAGACCAGGCAGGCTTAACAGGGAAGGCACTGCAATGGATCAAGGAATACCTATCAAGAAAACAACTGAGAGTCATGGTACGTGGCGAGATATCAGAGTGGGCGCCTGTTTGCAGATGGTGTGAAGTTGATGAGAAGAATTCAATTGGTCACGAACCAGGCAGAACTACAAAGGAATCTGGATAAGCTGCAGGCCTGATCCAGCAACTGGCTCTTGGAGTTCAACCCCACCAAGTGCAAAGTCATGAAGACTGGGGAAGGGCACAGAAAACCGCAGATGGAGTACATTCTGCGGGGGGGGGGCAGAAACTACAAACCTCACTCAAGGAAAAGGATCTTGGGGTGAGTAAAACACCAGGCACATCTCCTGAGGCGCACAGACAACAAAATAACTGCTGCAGCATACGGGCGCCTAGCAAACCTAAGAACAGCATTCCAACATTTCAGTAAGGAAACGTTCAAGACCATGTACATCGTGTACGTTAGGCCTATATTGAACTATGCGGCACCAATTTGAAACCTACACCTTGCCAAGCACGTAAGGAAACTAGAGAAAGTGCAAAGGTTTTCAACAAGACTAGTCCCAGAGCTAAGGGGTATGTCCTACGAGGAGAGGTTAAGGGAAATCGACCTGACGACATTGGAGAACAGGAGAGATAGGGGGGACATGATAACAACATATAAAATACTGAGAGGAATTGACAAGGTGGACAGAGACAGAATGTTCCAGAGATGGGGCCCAGCAACAATCGGACACAGTTGGAAATTGAAGACACAGAAGAATCACAGGGATGTTAGGAAGTATTTCTTCAGTCACAGAGTAGTCAGGAAGTGGAATGGTTTGGGAATCGATGTAGTGGAGGCAGGATCCATCCATCCATACTGGATCACTATGATATGGCCTTGGATGCACTGGAAGAAAATCAGAATGCATTTGACAAATGCGATCATGGCGTAATAACCCATAAAATACGTGCTAAAGGAATAACTGGGAAAGTGGGGAGATGGATCTTCAACTTCCTAACAAATCTAACACAAAGAGTAGTGGTCAACAGAGTTAAATCGGAGGCTGCCATAGTGAAGAGCTCTGTTCCACAAGGCACAGTACTCGCCCTCATCTTATTCCTTATCCTCATATCAGACATAGACAGAGATATACATCACAGCACCGTATCATCCTTTGCGGATGATACTAGGATCTGCATGAGGCTGTCATCTGCTGAGGACGCGGTTAACCTCCAAGAAGATATAAACAAAGTTTTCCAGTGGGCAACGGTAAACAATATGATGTTCAATGAGGACAAATTCCAACTACTCCGTTATGGAAAACTGGAGGAGATAATAACTAGAACAGAGTATACTACAGACTCTGGCCATACAATAGAGCGGAAAAATAATGTAAGGGACCTGGGAGTAGTAATGTCTGAGGATCTCACTTTCAAGGATCACAACAGTGCCACGATCGCACGTGCAAAGAAAATGATAGGATGGATAATGAGAACGTTCAAAACGAGAGATGCCAAGCCATTGATGATCCTTTTCAAATCACTTGTTCTCTCTAGGCTGGAATATTGCTGTACATTAACATCTCAATTCAAAGCAGGTGAAATCGCAGATCTAGAGAGTGTACAGAGATCATTTACTGCACGTTTAAGTTCTGTCAAGCACCTTAACTACTGGGAACGCTTGGAAGCACTTGACTTGTACTCGTTGGAACGCAGGAGGGAAAGATATATCATAATCTGCACTTGGAAAATCCTGGAAGAAATGGTCCCAAATCTGCACACAGAAATCACTCCCTACGAAAGTAAAAGACTGGGCAGGCGATGCAAAATGCCCCCAATAAAAAGTAGGGGTGCCACTGATATACAAAGGGAAAACACCATAAGTGTCCGGGGCTCAAGACTGTTCAACAGCCTCTCATCAAGCATTAGGGGAATTGTCAATAAACCCCTGGCTGCCTTCAAGAGAGAGCTGGGGCGTTGATCCCCGGAATAACCTCCAGGTAACCAGGTAACCTCCAGGTAACCAGGTAGCTTCAAGCAGAGGTATGATGAAGCTCATGGTGCGGGGAGGGTGACCCAGTCGAGGCCAGTGTAGAGGCAGGGCCAGGAGCTATGACTCGACCCCTGCAACCACAACTAGGTGAGTACTCACACACACACAGAGGTATGATAAAGCTCACGGTTCAGGGAGAGTGACCTAGTAGCAACCAGTGAAGAGGCAGGGCCAGGAGCTTGGACTCAACCCCTGCAACCTCAACTAGGTGAGTACAACTAGGTGAGTACACACACATAAGAAGGTAAGTGCAATAATGTACAACCCGCCACAGAACTGCAGGAGGCCAAGAGAAGAAAACGACGAGAGCAACAGAGCAATAGTCGACACACTAGCCGAAGTGGCCAGAAGAGCTCACATGGGGGGAGCAAAGTTACTACTTATGGGTGATTTCAATCACAAGGAGATTGACTGGGAAAACCTGGAGCCCCATGGGGGTCCTAGAAAATGGAGAGCCAAGATAATGGATGTGGTACTGGAAAACCTCATGCATCAGCATTTTAGAGACACTGCCAGAGAGAGAGAGAGGTGAGGATGATTCAGCAAGACTGGACTTCTAATTCACCTTGAGTAGTTCGGACATCGAGGATATCACGTACGAAAAGCCCCTTGCAGCTAGTGATCATGTCGTTCTGTGCTTCGACTATATACATAGTTGAGCTACATGTGGCGAGAGTAGCAGGAATGGGATGAGAAAAACCAAACTATAAGAGGGGGGACTACACAGGCATGAGGAACTTCCTGCAAGACGTTCAGTGAGAGAGAGAGACCTGGCAGGAAAACCAGTAAAAGAAATGATGGACTATGTGACAAGAAAGTGCAAGGAGGCAGAGGAGAGGTTTGTTCCCTAGGAAAACAGAAATAATGGGAATACCAGAACGAGTCCTTGGTTCACCCAAAGGTGTAGGGAGGTATAAACTAGGTTTGCTAGAGAATAGAAAAAGTACAGACGACAAAGGACCCAGGAAAATAAAGAGATCAGCCGAAGAGCCAGAAACGAATATGCATATATAAGAAGGGAGGCTCAGCGACAAAACGAAAATGACACAGCATCAAAAATTAAATCTGACCTTAAGCTGTTGTATAGCCACAGGAGGAAAACAACAGTCAAGGACCAGGTAATCAGGCTGAGGAAGGAAGGTGGGGAGTTCACAAGAAACGACCAAGAGGTATGTGAGGAGCTCAAGATGTGACTTAAAGAAGTATTTACAGTGGAGACAGGAAAGACTCTAGGAATTCAGAATAGGGAGGTACAACAACATGTGCTGGATGAGGTACACACAACCGAGGAGGAGGTGAAGAAGTTGCAATGTGAACTTGATACCCCAAAGGCGGTGGGACCAGAGATCTCTCCATGGCTTCTTAGAGAGGGAGCAGAGATGCTGAGTGTGCCACTAACAAAGATCTTCAACACATCCATTGAAACGGGCAACTACTTGAGGTATGGAAGATGGCAATTGTAGTCCCAATTTTTAAAAAATTCCAGCCAAGACAGGACTTGCAGCAATGGTCTCAAGTTGGAAAAATTCAGGTTCAGGAAGGATATAAGAAAGCACTGGCTTAGTAATAGAGTTGTGGATGAGTGAAACAAACTCCCGAGTACAGTTATTCAGGCTAAAATGTGTAGTTTTAAAAATAGGTTAGATAAATACATGAGTGGGTGTGGGTGGATGTGAGTTGGACCTGACTAGCTTGTGTTGCTGGGGCTGGTGCCGTGCTCCTTCCTTGAGTGGAGGTGACCAGACTGGGTGGGTCATTGGGCTAATCCAGGGAGGGTCATTGGGCTAATCCGGGGGAGGGACATGAATCTGCTCCACATGGGTCAGTAGACCTGTTACAGTGTTCCTTCTTTCTTATGTTCTTATGTTCTTATGTCTCTAACGTGTATAGTATGTAAAGTCATGGGGAAGATCATCAGGAGAGTGGTGGAGCATCTTGACAGACACAAGCTTAAAAACGACAACCAGCACGGTTTCAGCGAAGGAAAATCCATTGTCACAAACCTACTGGAGTTTTATGACAAGGTGACAGAAGTAAGACAAGAGAGAGAGGGGTGAATAGACTGCATTTTCTTGGACTGCAAGAAATCCTTCGACACAGTTCCTCACAAGAGGATAATACAAAAGTTAGAGGATCAGGCACACATAACAGGAAAGGCACTGCAGTGGATCAGAGAATATCTGACAGGGAGGCAACAGCGAGTCATGGTACGTGATGAGGTGTCAGAGTGGGCACCTGTGACGAGCGGGGTTCCACAAGGGTCAGTCCTAGGACCTGTGCTGTTTCTGGTATATGTGAATGACATAACGGAAAGAGACTCAGAAGTGTCCTTGTTTGTAGATGATGTAAATTTAATGAGGAGAATCAAATCGGTCGAGGATCAGGCAGGACTACAAAGAGACCTGGACAGGCTACAAGCTTGGTCCAGCAACTGGCTCCTATTTCTTTAGTAACAGAGTTGCCATGCCGTGGAATCGTCTGGAAAATGAGATGTTAGAGGCAGGATCTATACATAGCTTTAAGAAGAGGTATGATAACGCTCACAGAGCATGGAGTGAGTGACTCATTAGCGACTACGGAAGAGGCAGGGAAAGGAGCTACGACTCTACCCCTGCAACCACAAACAGGTGAGTACACACCTATTTGCTGACGGGTGTGTCTACACGATTCCGTGTAAAATATGTGATAAAGTTTATTATGGTCAAACTGGTAAAAGTCTTGAACTAAGATTAAGACAACATAAATATAACATTAGAAGAGGATAAGATTCTAATGCTCTATTTATTCTTGTGAAAGATTTTTAACCATCCAATTGATTTTTAAAATTTTACAAAAGTTGTATTTAGTAAGTCGTTGGTTGAGAGGAATATAATATAAACAAGTATCGTAAAAAAAATTTTTGAAAATAATTTGAATATTGAATTTATGTATAATTAATAAAATTCTGGAAGAATTTGAGGTACATTAGACTAATTTTTGAGTAGAAAATAAGCTACGTTTCACGGATCACTGACTACCTACCTACATCATCATAAAAGTCAGGTGTTGTTGTGGGGTGGCAGCGAAGTGTAGTCTCGTCCATATATGCCTTCCTGTTAACCATTTATTTTTATAGTTCCTTGATAATGTAATGTATATATATATATATATATATATATATATATATATATATATATATATATATATATATATATATATATATATATATATATATATATATATATATATATATATATATATATATATATATATATATATATATATATATATATATATATATATATATATATATAATATATATATATATATATATATATATATATATATATATATATATATATATATATATATATATATATATATATATATATATATATATATATGTCGTGCCGAATAGGCAGAACTTGCGATGTTGATAAATTAGACACATGTGCAACTCTTGGGTATCTTTTTTGAGGAAACGTTTCGCCACACAGTGGCTTCATCAGCCCATACGTAGGAGAAACTTGAAGAACAGGACGACCTACTTCCACATTGAACAAATGTGACACGACCTATGACTGCTGCACCTCTCCTGCCATACGGTTTATAAGCTGCTTCTACGCTGATATGCCGTATTCTATTCAAGATTGATGGACTGAACACATCGACTCAAGGTTGAGGGACTGTTTACCTCATTCTCCTCCTGTTCTTCAAGTTTCTCCTACGTATGGACTGATGAAGCCAGTGTGTGGCAAAACGTTTCCTCAATAAAGATACCCAAGAGTTGCACATGTGTCTAATTTATCACCATGTCGTTTCTCTGAATCATTCATCTACAGAACTTGCGATCTTGGCTTAAACAGCAACGCTCATCTTGCCATATAGGACAAGAGAAAATTTGTGTATGCAATAATTTCTCCAAAATCATTCTGAACCTAACGAGAAAAATATGTTTCACTGTGTTTGTTTAGTATTAAATTACTGTAAACAAATCTAGAATATACTTAGTTGGGTTAGGCTAAAATAAATTGCGCTTGTTGTAATAAGGTTAGGTAAGTTTTCTAAGTTCCTTTTGGTGCAAAATTATAAATTTTTACATTAACATTAATGAAAAAAATGTATCTTTAAACGTATAAGAGAAAATTTTAGAAAGGACTTAATTTCAAATGAGTTCTTGCTAATCGACCAGTTTTACATATTCGGCACGACATATATATATATATATATATATATATATATATATATATATATATATATATATATATATATATATATATATATATATATATATATATATATATATATATATATATATATATATATATTGGAGGCAAAGAGGGGAATATATGAGAGTATAGTTTTACCAACGCTCTTATATGGGTGTGAAGCATGGGTGATGAATGTTGCAGCGAGGAGAAGGCTGGAGGCAGTGGAGATGTCATGTCTGAGGGCAATGTGTGGTGTGAATATAATGCAGAGAATTCGTAGTTTGGAAGTTAGGAGGAGGTGCGGGATTACCAAAACTGTTGTCCAGAGGGCTGAGGAAGGGTTGTTGAGGTGGTTCGGACATGTAGAGAGAATGGAGCGAAACAGAATGACTTCAAGAGTGTACCAGTCTGTAGAGGATGGAAGGCGGGGTAGGGGTCGGCCTAGGAAAGGTTGGAGGGAGGGGGTAAAGGAGGTTTTGTGTGCGAGGGGCTTGGACTTCCAGCAGGCATGCGTGAGCGTGTTTGATAGGAGTGAATGGAGACAAATGGTTTTTAATACTTGACGTGCTGTTGGAGTGTGAGCAAAGTAACATTTATGAAGGGGTTCAGGGAAACCGGCAGGCCGGACTTGAGTCCTGGAGATGGGAAGTACAGTGCCTGCACTCTGAAGGAGGGGTGTTAATGTTGCAGTTTAAAAACTGTAGTGTAAAGCATCCTTCTGGCAAGACAGTGATGGAGTGAATGATGGTGAAAGTTTTTCTTTTTCGGGCCACCCTGCCTTGGTGGGAATCGGCCAGTGTGATGATAAAAAAATAAATATGTATATATATAAATATGTATATATATAAATTATATATATATGTAAATATATATAAATATATACATATAAATATATATAAATATATATATATATATAAATATATTAAATATATATATATATATATATGTATATATAAATATATATATATATATATATATATATATATATATATATATATATATATATATATATATATATATATATATATGTATGTATATATATATCATCCACTTCTCCGAGGCTATGGGTCCCACAATTTACACCAGAGGTGGACCCCATAATATATATATGTATATATATATATATATATATATATATATATATATATATATATATATATATATATATATATATATATATATATATATATATATATATATATATATATATATATATATTATGGGGTCCACCTCTGGTGTAAATTGTGGGACCCATAGCCTCGGAGAAGTGGATAAAAAGGCTTCAAGGAAGGATATTGGATTTCTTTCTGAAGCCGTTTGAATATTCCACCTCATCTTTTAATATATGTATTTTTTTTACCAATAGGAATTTTTTTATCACATAATATGGTATAGAATATTTAAGAGATACATTGTTGATATAAAGGTGGCATATAAGGTACATGTTGTTACGTGTGCATCACCGATTATAAGGAGAAAATTTCATCCAGCTTCTCAGAGCTGGGGCGTGTGCCCAAAATACAGCAGGCATTACCCCTTTGAACCGCCGCACTGAGCCGCTGGAACAGAAAACTAGCTGCCCTGGGATCCCTAGTTACCCTGATGAGTCTTTTTCCCAGCTCCTTAAGGAATTTAGATGCACTCTTTCCCCATGAGCCAAGGGTCTCTGAGCCTATGGGAACAAACATATAATGATGGGCAAGTTCTCCATATTTTCTAGACTTTTGGGACTCCCTGAAGCTGGCAGCTGCCCCTCCTTCCTCCCTGGTGTATTGGAGATAGGTATCAGCCAAGGTAGATGCACATGTATAGTCCCACACCACCTGCTTTCCATCTGTCCAGGCTTGAAGGGTGATACCATCTGGATGCTTCTGGCTGCCATCAGATCTGCATAGTTGGGGTGGCTCCCTTACTGCTGGGCATCCAGCTGTTGTGAGGCTCCTCTTGATAATGTTATTAACCTCCTCATGTCTTGCAATCTTTCCCTCGGATTTACGGCACACAAAACCATGGTACCCGAATCGGTCTGCTGCTTCACTGCCACAAATACACCTGTGTTCGGCGAGAATAGGGGCGGCAAGTCGAAGGGCAACACCGATGCGGATGGTCTGTGGGTCGAGGCGTGTGCCAAGGCTGGAGTTGGGAACAGCCAACAGAAAGTCCCCAGCATGAGGGGCTCTCACTGCCAGCAGGCGGGCTCTATCCTTCCCTGACACACTCTGAAGCATTGTTGAGGCTATATTTTCCACTATTGGACCATCCCAGTGCGATTGTTTGTAATTGTTGGGGGGAGCAGGTCTGGTTTCAGAGCCCGTTAAATTATCCCAGATCATGGCTCCGTCAATGAATTTTTGGTCCTGGACTCCAATCTTGTCCCTAAGATGTTCAGGGAGAACCGCTGCTACAAGCTCTCTGGATGCAATAGATGACAGAAAAGCAGGTAGCGCAATCTGTGATGACATGCGGACACCAATGCCTCCTAGTCTGACTGGAAGTGTAGCTTGGTTCCACTGCCCGTCTTCTAGAGGAAGGTTAAGTACTTTCGTAAAAATCTGCCTCAGGATACTGTCTTATTCGTGCAGTATAGGGTTATCATATGAAGGTGCACATCTTAGGAAATATGTCAACCTGGGCAGACTCAAGCACTTTGTGAGAAGGTACAAGGCATCGTGGGTGTCCAGATTGCCTATTCGTTGTTCCATTCTCCTTAACTCTTCCAATTTCTTTCTGAGAATTGCGTCAATGGCATTGCTTCCCAGAGGTGCTCCTAGCAAGACACTGTTTGTGGGGGCAATGACTGCTGCTCCTGGTAGTTTTGATCTCACTGCATTTATCACTTGTTGACTGACTGAGATGATTTCACATTTGGATGGATTCAGGATGAGACCCATTTCCTGTCCCCGTGTCATTACCTGTGTAAGGTCATGTAGGAGGGACTCCTTTGTGCCTGCTAGTGTGCTATCATCTAGGAACCAGATGTTTAGCTCGCTGGTCAGTCTGACTGTGATTTCCCTAACTGCTATACAGAAGAGAAATGGTGCAAGAGGATCTCCTTGTTGGACACCCTCCGATGATGTGATTTCATACTCTCCAAAGAGAAGCATTGATTCCTTGCTATACCCGGCCGAAACAAAAGGGAAGAGACCAGGGAAATGTTCTTGTACTGCTGCTAATACCACGTCTCTTTTCAGGAGATTGAATGCATTCTTGAAATCTAATTTTACCACTACATTGTCCTCAGGCAGGTTGTTGATATACGCCCTTGTTGCATGAACCGCTGCTTCACTTCCTTGAGAGACCCCAAAGCCAAGCTGGTTTGGTTGAAGCATCATGGCTGCCTGTGCACGAATACCTCGGACAGCAGCTTTGGATACGAGGCGGCGTAACATGTTGCCTACTGCAATTGGCCGAATTCCTCCATCCTTCTTTTTAAGTGCACAAAGTGTTGCACCAAAAAAGAAAGGTCTAATTTCATCAGGAATCAGACCAGCCAAGGAATTGTTGACGAACCTTGTGATCTCTGGCAAGTTTGCCCTGTTCGGCTAGGGTGTTCTTTGGCAAATTATCAGAATGAAAATTTGTTTTTGCCGTATATCATCGGAAATCATTCTAAATATATCGAAAAAATATATATATCATTGATTTTTAAGCAATATTCAATAAATTTCAAGACGGACGGACTGAGCGCATCGATTCAACACTGAGGGACTGATTACCTCACACTCTTAATCTTCGCAAACCAGTGGCAAAGAGTTTTCAAAAGATACCCAAGTGTTGCACAGGTGTCTCATTTATAAACTTCTCGCTTTTCAAAACTATTATTTAAACACACACACTCTGTCTCTGTCTGTCTGTCTGTCTCTTCCTCTCTCCTTACACAGGGTTTGACAAGGTTAGGTTAAGGATTCCTAACTTTATTGACAAGCTAAGAGCTGTTATCTACTTCAGTTCATTTAAACGCCCTTTTGTATTGCTATGAGACATACAAGTAGGGAGCAGGATGAAGTTGGAGGCGTCTGTGGGCCAGAAATTTCATGTGATCAACTGACTTTATTTCGTTGATCTCGTTATACTGTACGAACATGTTCCAGACTCGAGTCATACTAGGAATAAATGATCTCAGATATAGAGATGTCCTGGAGAAGGGTACGGTCAGAGTGAAGTTGCTGCTTGCTGCCCGTCTTGTGATGTAGAAGCTCTCTTACTGTCCTCGGAGTGGAGCCAATTGTGGTACTTTGACAATGTTGGCCTTATACGTAACAGTAAGGCCACTCACATCTCTCCTGCGTTGTAGGCTCTGCTGAAATGACAGACCTATCCAGGCTGGGTCCAGGCGAGAGATGAGTAAGTAAGAGAGTTTATTCAGGTATACACAAATACAGTTACATAGAATTATCATACATAGCAGCATATGTGTAGAGAACCTGGGATAACCCAAAAAAGTCAGAGTGACTTATTTCCATTGGGGTCCTTTTACCTTATTATTATAATATAAAGGTTATAATATTTTCTTATTATTCTACAATGAAGATAACATCTTATTATCATACTAAAAAGACTATCTACTACACGAGGGTCATTAAGACTATCTACTACACGAGGGCCATTAAGACTATCTACTACACGAGGGTCATTACTAGGAATAAGGTAAAATTACACATGTGTTAGCTAAAAAAAAATAAAAAATCATTTCCCTCCCTTTCTGTAGCTACATTCATCAGACACCTTTTGGCACTCTTCTTGAACTGGTTCATGCTATGACTGGCTTTGACATGTGCAGGCAGTCTGTTCCATTCCTTTATTGCTGCACAATAAAAGGTATTTGAAGCCTGGCCACTGACTGTGGGTACTACAAAGTTGTACTCTCTCCCCCTAGTACTATGATTGCTTTGGTTCCCAACCTTGACAAAATTGGCAGCAAGATATTCTGGACATTGACTGTGAGCAATTTTATAAACATGATTTAGCTTCAGTTGTTTTACTCTGTCTTCAACATTCAGCATATCCAACTGCTGCAATTCTATCTGGCCTACATGCTCTCTTGGAATCAGGTCCAGGATAAATCTTACCATTTTGTTCTGGGTGATTTGCAGTCTATCTTCCAGTTTTTTTTTTTTTTTTTTTTTTTTTGTCAAGGCAGAGTACCTTGAAGAGCAAGCGTAATCCATATGACACTGTATAAGGGCTAGACACAGGGTCCTGCGAACCTCAGTAGGTAGACACTGTGCTTGTCTATAGAGGAATTTCAGTCTGGCATTCGCTTTCTTTACTCATGATATGCATAGGTCAAAGAGGATTCCCAGATATTTTACTGAGTAAACTGAAGTGATGGGCTCCCAATTACACTGGACATTAAAATTATTTACCCTTCTCAGTTTATGTTTCATGCCAAAGAGAATGGCATCAGTTTTCCCGAGGTGTAATGATAGTTTGTTCTCTACTAACCATTTGCTGCAGGACTCCAGTTCCAGTGTTAATACATTAACTATATCTTGTGGGTCTTTACCTGACACTAACAGGGCACTGTCATCCGCATACAGTAGGAGTTTGCACTTGACACTGATAGGCATGTCGTTAATATTGCATAGGAATAATAAGGGACCCGGAATACTACCTTGGGGAACTCCACATGCTATCGGCAGGGGTTCTGAGTCCGTTTTGTTGATTTTGACAATTTGTCTCGTGTTGCTAAGGTAGGACTGAAACCAGTCTACAGAACCTATACCGATAGCTTGAAATTTCTTACATAATATATTGTGGTTGACAGTATCGAAGGCCTTTTGCAGGTCTAAGGTTACCATACCTATGAGGTTCCCCATTGACATTTCAGTTCTCAAGTAATCATCAGATTAATTAGGGAGGTGTCGGTTGAGTAAGATCTTCTAAAACCTGATTGATAGCTATGGAGAATGTTGTTGTTATTAAGGTACTTAACTACTTCACAGTACACCACCCTCTCTAGAATTTTGGATATTATACTGAGTATACTAACAGGCCTATACTGCTTACATCAGACCTACTGTTTTTCTTGAAGATAGGAGTAACTCTCGCCTCCTTGAACCCATCCGGTACGGTATTAGTGGTTATGGACAAGTTTATTATGTGAGCAAGAGGGATTGACAGTTCAGAAGCACCATCTTTTAGGAACTTAGACGGGATGTTATCCGGGCCTGTGATCTTAGTTGGGTTTAACCTGCTTAGTTCTTTTTGATTAAAGTCACGAGATACACTTACTAGTTGACAACTGTTTGGGGTTTCCCCTTTATTGGTATAGTATGTTTGAAACTGATCATAGTCTGTGTTAAAAGTATTTGATGAAGCTGGTAGTTTACTTACTAGTGTTGATACGACAGATGTGTAGTAGGAATTAAAACAATTTGCCACCTTAGAGGTTTCGTGGCATACCTCGTTATCGATAGTGAGTACTATGTTAGACCTATCTACTGGTTTATGGCTATACCCCAACTGATTTAGTTGTTGCCAGAGCTTTCTGGGGTTATGCTTATACTCTTCAATTTTTGAGCAATAGTGCTTTGCCTTTGCTCCTTTTATAAGTCTCTGCACTCTGTTCCTCACCTTTGGAATTCATTTAGTGCTGCAATATCCTGTCTGTTTGCTTTAAATCTTTTTAGCGACTGGTCTCAAATTTCATATTATCTAATATCTCAGTATTCATCCAGGGTTCAGTTCTTCGTTTAATCCTAACCTCTTTAACTGGTGCAATATTATCAAGGATGGTAGTGAACATTGTTTTGAATTTTTCCCAGACATCGTTTACGTCCGTGCAACTTGTTATCTCTGTCCAGTCACAATTGTGTAGCCTATTTACCAGTGTTTCTTTACTGTAGTTTCTATTTGACCTCATTTTTATTGTCCTGTGTAGGCCTATCCTATCCCTAGTGATTTTCCTGGTGCAGTAAATGATGAAATGATCACTAAGGCCTGTGGCAATGACGCCTGACTGACTAATGTTCTCAGAGCGGTTACAAAGTATTGTTCTGTTCTCTGTTTTGTTAAGAAGTCACAGATGAGAAGGGCGCAGACAATCCAAGAAAGTAGAGCATACTCAATGTGTGAGCGTACCTGTGCCTCCTATAGAGTCTTGCAACCTCTACTTGAAGCAGATGCGAGATACATCGAGGTTCAGTAAGCTTCCTGGCAGCCCTTTCTCTCTCTTTACAGTGTTTTATCAGATTATAATAAGTTGGAGCCACCTGTAGACCAGCGATTTCATTCGGTCAACTGACTTTATTTCGGTGGCTTCATTATACTGCACGAACATGTTCCAGACACGAGTCGTCCTAGGAATAAATGATCTCAGGTGGAGTGATATTCTGGAAAAGGGTACCGCCATAGTTTAGTTGTTTTTTGCTGCCCAACTTGTTGTGTAGAAGTTCATTTTTAGCTGTCCTCGGAGTGGGGCCAAATGTGGTACCTCGACAATTTTGGCCTTGTACATAAAAGTAAGATCGCCTACATCTCTCCGGTGTTGAAGGCTCTGCTGAAATGACAGATCTGTCCAAGCCAGGCCCAGGCGAGAAATGAGTTTTCCTGCTCTGTTCATTATTCTGCCAAGAAGTCGCAGGCATTCCATGAAAGTGGATCATACTCAAGGTGTAATCATATTTAAGCCTCAAACAGAATCTTGAAGTCTCTATTATTGAGCAGATTCGAGTTACTTCCAAGTGCTGTAAGCTTTGTGGCCGCTTTGTTTGCAAGATTTACAATATGGTTCTTCATAGTCAGTTTGGAGTCAAATTTCACCCCAAGGATATGAACTTCATCCCCGGGTACCAGTCCTTTCCCGTCCATTTTTACCACTGCTTATTAAGCATTACCATCATGGTGCCTTGAGAGCATCATCATCTGTGCTTTCTCAGGAGCAAATGTGCCTTAATATCGTTATCCCCAGGCTGATATAACTGTTAGCGGGTGGTTCATGTGAGTGGCATTTCTTCTCTTGTATTAGTAAAGGTCAGAGTACAATCGTCTACGAATTCATAGGATTCTGGGACGAAATGAAGAAGGTTACTGAAGTAGACATTGCTTAGAAATGGCCCAAGTACACTTCCCTGTGGAACACTTGCTACAATATGATGTCATGCTGATCTACTTGAAGGAGGTATAATGCAGAGCCGGCGATTCCTAGTGCTTACAGTTATGGTCCCTGGTGCCATACTCGGACGAAAGCACCAGCAATGTCACCTGCTACTATACAGCTGACCCAGACCCAGGCGAGAAATGAGTTTTCCTGCTCTGTTCATTATTCTGCCAAGAAGTCGCAGGCATTCCATGAAAGTGGATCATACTCAAGGTGTAATCCACCCAAGGTGAATCCACCCAATGACTGGTGCCGTATAGTGGAGAGGTTTAATAGCAGATCAGCAGCAGAGTGACCTTTTCTGAAGCCATATTGACGGTCACAAAGAAGCGAATGGTAGTTGAAACAATAATCTCATCTGCCGTGAGATTATTATCTCAAGAATCTTGCCAGTGACTGACAGGAGAAACACTGGTCTGTAGTTGCTGATTTCAGCTCTGTTCTTCATTTTGTGAACAGGGACTACATTTGCCTCTTTCCACAGAGAAGGCTATTTACGCTATGCTAGGTAGTACTGATATTTTGCGAGTTAACGGTAGTGCTAGCTGGTCTGCACATCTCAGCAATCTTGGGCTCATATCTCTCTCTCTCTCTCTCTCTCTCTCTCTCTCTCTCTCTCTCTCTCTCTCTCTCTCTCTCTCTCTCTCTCTCTCTCTCTCTCTCTCTCTCTCTCTCTCTCTCTCTCTCTCAGCACCCAGCACACACCTGTGACCACCCAGCACACACCTGCGGCCACCCAGTGGACCACACACAGCCACCCACCACCACCCACCTGAGAAACCTGCTCAGGCTAGTCCTTGCCATCTCTGCAACTCCTCCACCCCCCACCCCCCACCCCTTGGCTTACAACCTTGTCAGAGTTCCTGGTTTAATGAATCGGAGCTACTCTTCCTTTCCTCCCTATAACGCTTCTCAGGGAATATAATAATAATAATAATAATAATGATAATAATAATAATAAAAATAATAATATTGTGATATATATATATATATATATATATATATATATATATATATATATATATATATATATATATATATATATATATATATATATATATATATATGTCGTGCCGAATATGTAAAACTGGTCAATTAGCAAGAACTCATTTAAAATTAAGTCCTTTCTGAAATTTTCTTTTATATGTTTAGAGATAATTTTTTTTCATTAATGTTAATGTAAAAAATTTTAATTTTGCACCAAAAGAATCTTAGAAAACTTACCTAACCTTGTTATAACAAGAACAATTTATTTTAGCCTAACCCAACTATACATATTTTAGATTTGTTTACAATAATTTAATACTAAACAAACACAATGAAATATATTTTTTTCGTTAGGTTCAGAATGATTTTGGCGAAATTATTGCATACATAAATTTTCACTTGTCCTATATGGCAAGATGAGCGTTGCTATTTAAGCCAAGATCGCAAGTTCTGCCTATTCGGCACGACATATTTATATATATATATATATATATATATATATATATATATATATATATATATATATATATATATATATATAAATATATATATATATATATATATATATATATATATATATATATATATATATATATATATATATATATGTATGTATATATATACATATATATATGTATATATGTATGTATGTATGTATATATATATATATATGTATATATATATGTATATATATATGTACATATATATGCATATATATATATGTATATATATATGTATATATATATGTATATATATATATATGTTCATATATATGTATATATATGTATATATATTTATATATATATGTATATATATATGTATATATATATGTATATACGTATGTATATATATATATATGTCGTGCCGAATAGGCAGAACTTGCGATCTTGGCTTAAATAGCAACGCTCATCTTGCCATATAGGACAAGCGAAAATTTGTATAAGCAATAATTTCACCAAAATCATTCTGAACCTAACGAAAAAAAAATATATTTCATTATGTTTGTCTTCCAGTGTCTTTCCAGTGTCTTCCATTGCAGACACTGCAAGGCTCCAGGCGGACATCAACCAAATCTTTCAATGGGCTGCAGAAAATAATATGAAGTTCAACGATGAGAAATTTCAATTACTCAGATATGGTAAACACGAGGAAATTAAATCTTCATCAGAGTACAAAACAAATTCTGGCCACAAAATAGAGCGAAACACCAACGTCAAAGACCTGGGAGTGATCATGTCGGAGGATCTCACCTTCAAGGACCATAACATTGTATCAATCGCATCTGCTAGAAAAATGACAGGATGGATAATGAGAACCTTCAAAACTAGGGAGGCCAAGCCCATGATGACACTCTTCAGGTCACTTGTTCTATCTAGGCTGGAATATTGCTGCACACTAACAGTACCTTTCAAGGCAGGTGAAATTGCTGACCTAGAAAATGTACAGAGAACCTTCACGGCGCGCATAACGGAGATAAAACACCTCAATTAGTGGGAGCGCTTGAGGTTCCTAAAACTGTATTGCCTGGAACGCAGGCGGGAGAGATACATGATTATATACACCTGGAAAATCGTAGAGGGACTAGTACCGAGCTTGCACACGAAAATCACTCACTACGAAAGCAAAAGACTTGGCAGACGATGCACCATCCCCCCAATGAAAAGCAGGGGTGTCACTAGCACGTTAAGAGACCATACAATAAGTGTCAGGGGCACGAGACTGTTCATCTGCCTCCCAGCTTGCATGAGGGGGATTACCAACAGACCCCTGGCAGTCTTCAAGCTGGCACTGGACAAGCACCTAAAGTCGGTTCCTGACCAGCCGGGCTGTGGCTCGTACGTTAGTTTGCGTGCAGCCAGCAGCAACAGCCTGGTTGATCAGGCTCTGATCCACCAGGAGGCCTGGTCACAGACCTGGCCGCGGGGGCGTTGACCCCCGGAACTCTCTCCAGGTAAACTCCAGGTAAACTCCAGTATTAAATTATTGTAAACAAATCTAAAATATATTTAGTTGGGTTAAGCTAAAATAAATTGCTCTTGTTATAATATGGTTAGGTAAGTTTCCTAAGATTCTTTTGATGCAAAATTAAAAATTTTACATTAACATTAATGAAAAAAATATATCTTTAAACGTACAAGAGAAATTTTTCGAATGGACTTAATTTTAAATGAGTTCTTGCTAATTGACCAGTTTTACATATTCGGCACGACATATATATATATATATATATATATATATATATATATATATATATATATATATATATATATATATATATATATATATATATATACATATATATATATATGTATATATATATATATATATATATATATATATATATATATATATATATATATATATATATATATATATATGGGTGTGAAGCATGGGTGATGAATGTTGCAGCGAGGAGAAGGCCGGAGGCAGTGGAGATGTCATGTCTGAGGGCAATGTGTGGTGTGAATATAATGCAGAGAATTCGTAGTTTGGAAGTTAGGAGGAGGTGCGGGATTACCAAAACTGTTGTCCAGAGGGCTGAGGAAGGGTTGTTGAGGTGGTTCGGACATGTAGAGAGAATGGAGCGAAACAGAATAACTTCAAGAGTGTATCAGTCTGTAGAGGAAGGAAGGCGGGGTAGGGGTCGGCCTAGGAAGGGTTGGAGGGAGGGGGTAAAGGAGGTTTTGTGTGCGAGGGGCTTGGACTTCCAGCAGGCATGCGTGAGCGTGTTTGATAAGAGTGAATGGAGACAAATGGTTTTTAATACTTGACGTGCTGTTGGAGTGTGAGCAAAGTAACATTTATGAAGGGATTCAGGGAAACCGGCAGGCCGGACTTGGGTCCTGGAGATGGGAAGTACAGTGCCTGCACTCTGAAGGAGGGGTGTTAATGTTGCAGTTTAAAAACTGTAGTGTAAAGCACCCTTCTGGCAAGTCAGTGATGGAGTGAATGATGGTGAAAGTTTTTCTTTTTCGGGCCACCCTGCCTTGGTGGGAATCGGCCAGTGTGATAATAATAAAAAAAAATATATATATATATATATATAATATATATATATATATATATATATATATATATATATATATATATATATATATATATATATATATATATATATATATATATATATATATATATATATATATATATATATATATATATATATATATATAAGAACATAAGAACGATGGAACACTGAAGAAGGCCTACTGGCCCATGCGAGGCAGGTCCAAGTCTCCTACCGGCTTAAGCCAATGCACCCAACCTAGTCAGGTCAGGTCACATTGACTTAAGGGAGGAACACGGCAACCGACCTGGTAGCACAAGCTATCAGGTCTAACTCACACCCACCCACTTCTACTCATGTATTTATCCAACCTATTTTTAAAGCTACACAACGTTCTGGCCTCTATAACGGTACTTGGGAGTTTGTTCCACTCATCCACAACTCTATTACCAAACCAGTACTTTCCTATATCCTTCCTGAATCTGAATTTTTCCAACTTAAAACCATTGCTGCGAGTCCTGTCTAGGCTAGATATTTTCAGCACACTATTTACATCCCCTTTATTTATTCCTGTCTTCCATTTATACACATCAATCATATCCCCCCTAATTCTACGTCTTTCTAGAGAGTGCAGTTTCAGGGCCCTTAGTCTATCCTCATAGGGAAGGTTTCTGATACATGGGATCAACTTTGTCATCCTCCTTTGTACATTTTCCAGAGAATTTATATCCATTCTGTAATACGGTGACCAAAACTGTGCAGCATAATCTAAATGGGGCCTAACCAAGGATGTATAGAGTTGAAGAACAACCTGAGGACTCCTATTATTTATGCTTCTTGATATGAAGCCAAGGATTCTATTAGCTTTATTGCGAACACTTATGCACTGTTGTCTTGGTTTCAGATTACTGCTAACCAGAACTCCTAAATCTTTTTCGCAATCCGTAATATTAAGATCTACATTATTTAGTTTATATGTGGCATGGTTATTGTCCTGTCCAACATTTAGAACTTTGCATTTGTCTATATTAAACTGCATCTGCCACTTCTCCGACCACTGCATCAGTCTATTCAAAACTTCCTGGAGTGCTCGAATGTCCTCGTCAGAATGAATTCGACGGCCTATTTTGGTGTCATCGGCAAACTTGCCGATGTCGCTCTTTATGCCCTCATCTATGTCGTTTATGTAGATTGTGAACAGCAGGGGGCCCAACACTGACCCCTGTGGAACACCGCTCGTGACGCTTCCCCACTCTGATTTCTCCCCATTTATGCAAACTCTCTGCTGCCTATTTGTCAACCATGCCTCTATCCAGGAAAAAATCTCTCCTCCTATTCCATGTGCTTTAATTTTCCTCAATAGTCTCTGATGTGGGACCCTGTCAAAAGCCTTACTGAAGTCCATATACACAATATCATATTCATTACCATGATCTACCTCCTCAAATACCTTAGTGAAAAAAGTTAATAAATTCGTAAGGCAGGAACGCCCCTTTGTAAAACCATGCTGAGATTCGTTGATTAATTTATGCTTTTCAAGGTGGCTACGAACTGCCTCGGCAATTATTGATTCCATAAATTTTCCCACTATGGAGGTTAGGCTTATTGGTCTATAGTTCGAAGCTAAGGACCTGTCACCTGTTTTGAAAATAGGTATCACATTTGCCATTTTCCACTTATCTGGCACCATGCCAGTTTGTAGTGATATGTTGAAAAGATTAGCCAAAGGTGTGCTAAGCTCCTCTTTACATTCCTTTAGAACCCTTGCATACAGTTCATCAGGGCCTGGGGATTTGTTAGGTTTTAATTTATCTATTTGCCTAAGGACCATGTCACTTGTGACCCTAATAGTGCACAGTTTATTATCGTCCTGTTCTACATAATTTATCATTACTGGAATGTCGCTGGTATCCTCCTGTGTAAAAACTGAGAGGAAGTATGTGTTAAAAATTCTGCACATTTCCTTATCACTGTCAGTGAGCTGACCCGAGGAACTTTTGAGTGGGCCTATCTTGTCCCTGATCTTACTTCTGTATACCTGAAAGAATCCTTTTGGGTTAGTCTTCGATTCTCTTGCAACTTTAACCTCATAATCTCTTTTTGCTTTTCTAATTCCCTTTTTTATTTCTCTCTTTAACTGAATATATCGATTTCTCAATTGCCCCTCTCCTCTTTTGATTTGCCTATATATGCCTCTCTCTCTCTCTCTCTCTCTCTCTCTCTCTCTCTCTCTCTCTCTCTCTCTCTCTCTCTCTCTCTCTCTCTCTCTCTCTCTCTCTCTCTCTCTCTCTCTCTCTCTCTTTATATATATATATATATATATATATATATATATATATATTCACATACATATATATATTTATATATATATATATATATATATATATATATATATATATATATATATATATATATAATATATATATATATATATATATATATAATATATATGCATATATATATATATATATATATATATATATATATATATATATATATATATATATATATATATATATATATATATATCTATATATATATATATATATATATATATATATATATATATATATATATATATATATATATATATATATATATATATATAGTAGGTTGGTAGACAGCAACCACCCAGGGAAGTACTACCGTCCTGCCAGATGACTGTGAAACAAAAACCTGTAACTGTTTTGCATGATGGTAGGATTGCTGGTTTCTTTTTCTGTCTCATAAACACGCTAAGATAACAGGGATATCTTGCTACTCCTACTTACACTTTGGTCACACTTCACAGACACGCACATGCATATATATATATACATACATCTAGGTTTTTCTCCTTTTTCTAAATAGCTCTTGTTCTTTTTTATTTCTTCTATTGTCCATGGGGAAGTGGAAAAGAATCTTTCCTCCGTAAGCCATGCGTGTCGTATGAGGCGACTAAAATGCCGGGAGCAATGGGCTAGTAACCCCTTCTCCTGTATACAATTACTAAAAAAGAGAAGAAGAAAAACTTCATAAAACTGGGTTGCTTAAATGTGCGTGGATGTAGTGCGGATGACAAGAAACAGATGATTGCTGATGTTATGAATGAAAAGAAGTTGGATGTCCTGGCCCTAAGCGAAACAAAGCTGAAGGGGGTAGGAGAGTTTCAGTGGGGGGAAATAAATGGGATTAAATCTGGAGTATCTGAGAGAGTTAGAGCAAAGGAAGGGGTAGCAGTAATGTTAAATGATCAGTTATGGGAAGAGAAAAGAGAATATGAATGTGTAAATTCAAGAATTATGTGGATTAAAGTAAAGGTTGGATGCGAGAAGTGGGTCATAATAAGCGTGTATGCACCTGGAGAAGAGAGGAATGCAGAGGAGAGAGAGAGATTTTGGGAGATGTTAAGTGAATGTATAGGAGCCTTTGAACCAAGTGAGAGAGTAATTGTGGTAGGGGACTTGAATGCTAAAGTAGGAGAAACTTTTAGAGAGGGTGTGGTAGGTAAGTTTGGGGTGCCAGGTGTAAATGATAATGGGAGCCCTTTGATTGAACTTTGTATAGAAAGGGGTTTAGTTATAGGTAATACATATTTTAAGAAAAAGAGGATAAATAAGTGTACACGATATGATGTAGGGCGAAATGACAGTAGTTTGTTGGATTATGTATTGGTAGATAAAAGACTGTTGAGTAGACTTCAGGATGTACATGTTTATAGAGGGGCCACAGATATATCAGATCACTTTCTAGTTGTAGCTACACTGAGAGTAAAAGGTAGATGGGATACAAGGAGAATAGAAGCATCAGGGAAGAGAGAGGTGAAGGTTTATAAACTAAAAGAGGAGGCAGTTAGGGTAAGATATAAACAGCTATTGGAGGATAGATGGGCTAATGAGAGCATAGGCAATGGGGTCGAAGAGGTATGGGGTAGGTTTAAAAATGTAGTGTTAGAGTGTTCAGCAGAAGTTTGTGGTTACAGGAAAGTGGGTGCAGGAGGGAAGAGGAGCGATTGGTGGAATGATGATGTAAAGAGAGTAGTAAGGGAGAAAAAGTTAGCATATGAGAAGTTTTTACAAAGTAGAAGTGATGCAAGGAGGGAAGAGTATATGGAGAAAAAGAGAGAAGTTAAGAAAGTGGTGAAGCAATGTAAAAAGAGAGCAAATGAGAGAGTGGGTGAGATGTTATCAACAAATTTTGTTGAAAATAAGAAAAAGTTTTGGAGTGAGATTAACAAGTTAAGAAAGCCTAGAGAACAAATGGATTTGTCAGTTAAAAATAGGAGAGGAGAGTTATTAAATGGAGAGTTAGAGGTATTGGGAAGATGGAACGAATATTTTGAGGAATTGTTAAATGTTGATGAAGATAGGGAAGCTGTGATTTCGTGTATAGGGCAAGGAGGAATAACATCTTGTAGGAGTGAGGAAGAGCCAGTTGTGAGTGTGGGGGAAGTTCGTGAGGCAGTAGGTAAAATGAAAGGGGGTAAGGCAGCCGGGATTGATGGGATAAAGATAGAAATGTTAAAAGCAGGTGGGGATATAGTTTTGGAGTGGTTGGTGCAATTATTTAATAAATGTATGGAAGAGGGTAAGGTACCTAGGGATTGGCAGAGAGCATGCATAGTTCCTTTGTATAAAGGCAAAGGGGATAAAAGAGAGTGCAAAAATTATAGGGGGATAAGTCTGTTGAGTGTACCTGGTAAAGTGTATGGTAGAGTTATAATTGAAAGAATTAAGAGTAAGACGGAGAATAGGATAGCAGATGAACAAGGAGGCTTTAGGAAAGGTAGGGGGTGTGTGGACCAGGTGTTTACAGTGAAACATATAAGTGAACAGTATTTAGATAAGGCTAAAGAGGTCTTTGTGGCATTTATGGATTTGGAAAAGGCGTATGACAGGGTGGATAGGGGGGCAATGTGGCAGATGTTGCAAGTGTATGGTGTAGGAGGTAGGTTACTGAAAGCAGTGAAGAGTTTTTACGAGGATAGTGAGGCTCAAGTTAGAGTATGTAGGAAAGAGGGAAAATTTTTCCCAGTAAAAGTAGGCCTTAGACAAGGATGTGTGATGTCACCGTGGTTGTTTAATATATTTATAGATGGGGTTGTAAGAGAAGTAAATGCGAGGGTCTTGGCAAGAGGCGTGGAGTTAAAAGATAAAGAATCACACACAAAGTGGGAGTTGTCACAGCTGCTCTTTGCTGATGACACTGTGCTCTTGGGAGATTCTGAAGAGAAGTTGCAGAGATTGGTGGATGAATTTGGTAGGGTGTGCAAAAGAAGAAAATTAAAGGTGAATACAGGAAAGAGTAAGGTTATGAGGATAACAAAAAGATTAGGTGATGAAAGATTGAATATCAGATTGGAGGGAGAGAGTATGGAGGAGGTGAACGTATTCAGATATTTGGGAGTGGACGTGTCAGCGGATGGGTCTATGAAAGATGAGGTGAATCATAGAATTGATGAGGGAAAAAGAGTGAGTGGTGCACTTAGGAGTCTGTGGAGACAAAGAACTTTGTCCTTGGAGGCAAAGAGGGGAATGTATGAGAGTATAGTTTTACCAACGCTCTTATATGGGTGTGAAGCGTGGGTGATGAATGTTGCAGCGAGGAGAAGGCTGGAGGCAGTGGAGATGTCATGTCTGAGGGCAATGTGTGGTGTGAATATAATGCAGAGAATTCGTAGTTTGGAAGTTAGGAGGAGGTGCGGGATTACCAAAACTGTTGTCCAGAGGGCTGAGGAAGGGTTGTTGAGGTGGTTCGGACATGTAGAGAGAATGGAGCGAAACAGAATAACTTCAAGAGTGTATCAGTCTGTAGTGGAAGGAAGGCGGGGTAGGGGTCGGCCAAGGAAGGGTTGGAGGGAGGGGGTAAAGGAGGTTTTGTGTGCGAGGGGCTTGGACTTCCAGCAGGCATGCGTGAGCGTGTTTGATAGGAGTGAATGGAGACAAATGGTTTTTAATACTTGACGTGCTGTTGGAGTGTGAGCAAAGTAACATTTATGAAGGGATTCAGGGAAACCGGCAGGCCGGACTTGAGTCCTGGAGATGGGAAGTACAGTGCCTGCACTCTGAAGGAGGGGTGTTAATGTTGCAGTAACTGTAGTGTAAAGCACCCTTCTGGCAAGACAGTGATGGAGTGAATGATGGTGAAAGTTTTTCTTTTTCGGGCCACCCTGCCTTGGTGGGAATCGGCCGGTGTGATAATAAAAAAATATATATATATATATATATATATATATATATATATATATATATATATATATATATATATATGTACATATATATATAAGAACATAAGAATGTAGGAACACTGCAGAAGGCCTACTGGCCCATACGAGGCAGGTCCTTATCAAAACGACATCTACCTAAAGCTACTCAAGAAACAACTCCCGCACCCCCCAACACCAATCAAACCCAGCCCCTCCCACTCATATATTTGTCCAGTCTCTTCTTAAAGCTACCCAAGGTCCTAGCCTCTATCACCCCACTGGGAAGACTGTTCCACGCATCTACAACTCTGTTAGAAAACCAGTACTTACCTATGTCCTTTCTAAATCTAAATTTATCCAACTTAAATCCATTATTCCTGGTTCTTACCTGGTTCGACACCCTCAGTACTTTATTAATGTCTCCCTTGTTTATGCCCGTCATCCACTTATACACTTCAATGATATCTCCCCTCATTCTACGCCTCTCCAGAGAGTGGAGATTTAAGGCTTTAAGTCTATCTTCATACGGGAGGTTCCTTACACAGTAAATCATTTTAGTCATTCTTCTCTGTATGTTCTCTAATGAGTCTATGTCCATCCTGTAGTAAGGGGACCAAAACTGAGCAGCATAATCTAAATGAGGCCTCACTAGTGATGTATAGAGCTGTAAAATAACTTTTGGACTTCTGTTACTTACACTTCTTGAGATGTGATGAATGGTTTGAAAAACCGACAAGTTGAAGATTGAGACACTTATGCAGCATATGGACTGAACACATCGACTCCAGGTTGAGGGACTGATTACCTCATTCTCCTCCTCTCCTTACGCCTTCCTCTTTGTATTGGACTGATGAAGCCACTGTGTGGCGAAACGTTTCCTGAATAAAGATTTCCATATGCTGCATAAGTGTCTCAATCTTCAACTTCTTGAGATAAATCCAAGTAATCTGTTGGCCTTGTTGCGCACACTGAGGCACTGCTGTCTTGGCTTTAGATTTCTGCTTACCATGACTCCCAAGTCTTTTTCACATTCTGTATGACCAAGCTCTACTTCACCTAGATTATAGCTTCGAGGGTTATTTTCATTACCAAGGGCAAGTACCTTACACTTATCCACATTAAACTTCATCTGCCATTTCTCAGACCAAGACATTAATTTGTTCAAATCGTCCTGGAGTTCATTGATATCCTCCTCAGAGTGAATTATACGGCCTATCTTTGTATCATCAGCAAACTTACTCATGTCACTAGTAATCCCTTCATCAAGGTCATTAATGTAAATTATGAACAAGAGAGGGCCTAAAACTGATCCTTGTGGAACGCCACTAGTCACTAATCCCCATTCAGATTTCACTCCATTAATGGTAACTCTCTGCTTTCTATTGGTAAGCCATGCCTCAATCCATGCTAGAACTTTACCTCCTATACCATGAGCTGCCACTTTTCTTAAGAGTCTCTTGTGACGTACTCTGTCGAAGGCTTTACTAAAATCCAAATAAACAATATCATATTCCTTATCACTGTCAACTGCCTCAAATGTTCTATTGAAGAACGTCAGTAAGTTTGTCAGGCAGGAACGACCTCTCGTGAATCCATGCTGAGATTCATTTATCAAGTTATGCTCTTCAAGGTGACTTCTGATAATGTCAGCTATAATTGATTCTAATAACTTGCCCACTATAGATGTCAGGCTTATTGGACGGTAATTTGAAGGAGTGGACTTATCCCCTGATTTGAATATAGGAACCACATTAGCCATCTTCCACATCTCTGGCACAACACTGGTAAGGATGGATGCATTGAATACACTCGTTAATGGCTGACTAAGCTCCATCTTGCATTCCTTAAGTACCCTTGAAAACAACTCATCGGGTCCCGGGGACTTATTTTGTTTCAGTTTGTCTATCTGTTTAGTAACCATGTCCCTCGTGACAGTAATATTAGTTAACTTAAATTCATCAGGAACTAAATAATTGTTAATTACTGGAATCTCATTTACATCTTCCTGTGTAAAAACTGACAAAAAATAGTCATTAAATAAGGAACACATTTCCAGTTCATTATCCGTCAGCTGTCCATTCCCAGATTTCAGAGGTCCTACTTTTTCCTTCACTTTCGTCCTATACACTTGAAAGAACCCCTTTGGATTAGTCTTTGATTCATTAGCGACTCTAATTTCATAGTCACGTTTAGCCTTTCTAATCGCCTTTTTTACTTCTCTTTTAAGCTGAACATATTGGTCAGTAAGGTTAACCTCTCCTCTTCTGATGCGCCTATAAATTCCCCTTTTCTCCCCTAATAGATGCTTTAACCTCCTGTTAACCCATTTGGGATCGTTATTATTAGACCTAATTTCTCTCTGGGGAATGTATATACTCTGGGCACTGTGTACATAATTAAGAAAACAATCATAAAAGCAGATCCCTTCATATTCATAAGTATGATTATCGTCAATAAAATCATTAGCTAGATAACCCCAATCAAGATTAGACAGATGTTCCCTAAGTCCATTATAATCGGCAGAACGAAAATCGGGGATTTTTACTGTATTATCATTATTCTTGCATTCCCAATTAATGCTAAAGGTGATGGATTTGTGATCACTTGCGCCAAGCTCTTCAGTGATCTCCAGATTATTCACTAGTGTTTCCTTATTTGACAAGACTAGGTCTAGCAAATTATTACCCCTGGTAGGTTCAGTTACACTCTGTTTCAGAAAACAGTCCTGAACTGTTTCCATGAAGTCACTGGACTCTAGATTACCTGTCAAAGAATTCCAGTCAATTTGGCTAAAGTTAAAATCCCCTACTATGACTACGTTACTGTGTCCAGAAGCCCTAACAATTTCGTCCCAAAGAAGTCTCCCTCTATCGTGATCCAAGCCTGGAGGTCGGTATATTACACCTAGAATTAGTTTTTCTTGACCCTCCACGAACTCTACCCAAACAGACTCTGTTACTGCTCCATCTATTTTTATACCTTTTTTTATGCAACAATTAATATTTTCTCGAACATACAATGCAACTCCTCCCCCCCTTCCCATTACATCTATCCACATTGAATAACTTAAATCCCTGAATATTACACTCAGCAGTCATATCCCGACTCTTTAAATCATACCACGTTTCAGTTAATGCAATGATATCAAAGTTCCCAGCACATGCTACCAAACGTAGTTCATTAATTTTATTTCTTGCACTTCTACTGTTAGCATAAAATACCATCATATGTTTTTTCTTCTGCACATTTTTCCTATTCATCTTTGTTTTTACACAATTTCTGAAATTATCATTACCCAGAGTTACTCCATGACAGTTACTATTAAGATTCTTAATATCAGAGCATAAGTCAATATATATATATATATATATATATATATATATATATATATATATAAATATATATATATATATATATATATATATATATATATATATATATATATATATATATATATATATATGCAATAAGATCACAGTAAACAGGTGATTTCAAAATTAAAACAACATAAATATAGCATTAGAACTGGACAAGATTCCAATGCTCTATTTATTCATGTAAGAGATTTTAACCATCCAATTGATTTTCAAAAAGTTGAGAAAGTAGTATCAAGCAAGTCCATGGTCGACAGGAATATAATTGAATCTTGTTTCATAAAAAGCAGTTTTGACAATAATATGAATATTTCCTTTGGTTTATATAAATTAGATCCATTTATAATTAATAGAATTTGGGTAGAATTTAATAATACACTGGACAAATAAATAGCTTGGGGGTGAGTTTTGCAAAGGACCTGTCCAAGTTGGCTCGCCGCGCGTCACGTGTTTAACCGTTGTGGGATCTGATAGTGAGGTGCTGGCCGACCCCTTATATAGCTTCCTTGGTTGCTTCACTTTCATAGTTCCTTGATAATGTGAGTAGTCACGAAAGCGCTTGGAATTTCTCTATTATTTCAGAGTGGTTGTTTTGCATATATATATATATATATATATATATATATATATATATATATATATATATATATATATATATATATATATATATATATATATATATATATATATGTACACATGTATACATAATCACGCAAAACTACCACGGGAATAGGTGAATTTTAGGTCTAGACCTTTCATGTTGCAATCAACACATCATCAGGAACTTGCAGTGTCGCAGAAAAATGGAGTAATTCCAAGCAAATATGTTCAGAGGCAGAGTGTTTACTTGAATGAGGTATGCGGGAGGCAGGAGGCGGTAAGTGCCTCAGGTATACCAATATCCAGTGTCTAGTGCCTCGTGCCAGAAAGACTGAATGTTAAAACATTAGGAGACAACCAGTCCACAAGCATTGTATTGTACTAAAAACTTGCCGAACTTAACATTAGTGACACTAACACTTTCAAATATTCGGTCAGACTTTGATTTGCTATAAAAAGACTTAACATTCTAAATATAGATATATCTTCCATAGCCGACTCATTGAAAGGGACTCATTTAAAAGGGAGACATCTGTAGTTTATCCATAAGGAAGACGCCTATGGTTTGTCTTACAAGATTCTGAGGCAGACGCAGGTTTAACTATCAAAACCAGGCCCTAATTTCTCAGTGTTGCACTACTTACACTAAAGACATTCCATGACGTTTGAATAGGAGTCTGTATCTTAGGCTATGCATGACAGCCTCTAATATAAGCGAGCTTAATCTGAATAAGCCATTGTTATTATTATATAATGAGCATCTCTCATATTTTATAATTGCAGTTTCTACAATATTCTGTTCAAGCCAAGTGGAGAAAGAGAAGATGACTCTGGCTTCCGACCACTTTGCCGAGTTATTAGATACTCTAAGGTGGCTGAAAATAGCATTTAATTCCTGGACAATATGCATTGAATATTTATGTTGTGACATCTTAACATCTAGATGTTTGCCAGTCTGTCCCACATATGATAAGTTGCAACCATTATAATCAATTCTGTACACACCACCAACACACTGTTGAGGAGAATTCTTTATCAAGATGCTTCTAACAGTCTGTGAATTCTTAAAAGCTACTTTTATGTTAAATATTTTAAGAGCATTTCGCAGGACAGATAAATTCTCATTGCATGGGAGAACCAGCACACTCTTGATCTGATGTGTTATCCTAGGTTCAGTCCTATGATAAGTTCTTCTAGGTGCTAGCAACGCTGATTCCATTGCAGTTTTGTGGAAATATTAAATTTTTTCCTAATTTCTTCATCGAGAAACTCTAGGCTGCATTCTCGACAAGCTCTCAGAAACATAATGAGAAAAACACTATTTTTGACTTTGGACTCCTGGTTGGAATAATAGTGCATGTATGAACACACATTAGTGGCCTTCCAATATACTGTAAACTTGATCTTGCTGTCAACCTGGTGTATCAATACATCTAAGAAAGGGAATCTAGATTCTACTTCTTTCTCCACGTTGAATTTAATAGATGAGACCAGAGCATTATGTCTCAGTAAATATGTATCCAGGGGCATATCACTATGCCAAAAGCAAAAGAGGTCATCCACATATCTGAACCATTTAGCTTCACAGTGCAGGATGTCTTTCAACAGCCTAGCCTCAAAAAACTCAATATACAGATTGCTTATTAGGAAAGACAATGGATTTCCCATAGTCATTCCCTGTCTTGAGAATAGTATTTCCCTTCAAACTGAAACTTGTAATCAGCAACACAGAACTCAATCAGCTCAGTAATGGTATTCTTTTCAAAAAAGAACGGAGAATTCATCTACTTCTTCAAAACAAGATAGCAAATCGGAAACAGACTCTCAGGTGAACAACACAATGACATCAAAACTCACCAGTGTTGAATCATTAAACATGTTAACATTTTGCAATTTGTCAATGTGATGAACATTGTTTTTTTACGTGGGCTTCAGAAATGTTGGTAAGCATTGTAGCTAATATTTTACCAACCATTTTGACAAGGCAAATATCGCCGATTCTACTGAGCTAATTATAGGTCTTGCTGGAAAACCGGTCTTGTGGGTTTTAATCAGACGGTACTTATATGGTAGTGTCTCCGACTTTGCTGATAACTAATCAGTTCCTCATTACCTCTCGGTAAGGTTCTAAGTTGTTTACTTAACTTACTATTAACCAGGTGCAAGGGTTTTTTTTATTAAGGGGCACTTAAGTTTCCATGTCATCTAATAAAGTATTATTTTTTCCGCAATAATCTATCTTGTCCATAATTACTATCGCATTTGTTTCGCCTGCTTTCGCGCCTACTAGTGGGGACACTAATTATATTGATCTTGCCAAGTCTTTTTGCGATCTGGAAAAACAAGGAGGCCTTTACCCTGAAACGTTCAACATTTACAAGGTCATGGTATTTGGGGCTTTGCTCAGATCTCTGGAACCGAATTACCATCAAAGATTTGTTAAATGGTACCATGAACTAAGGAAAGATCCTAGAGCTTTTGCAGCAACACGTTTAATTATTAGCTCAGTAGGGTCGGCGACATATGCCCCGTCAAAATGGTTGGTAAAAATATTAACTCCAATGCCTGCCAACATTTCTGAAGCCCATGTAAAAAAAACAATGTTGATCTAATTGAGAAACTGGGTTGTTCACCCGAGTGCCTGTTTCCCATTTGCTATCTTATTTGGAAGAAGAATTAGATGCGTTCTCCATTCCTATTGATAAGAATACCATTACTGAGCTGATTAAGTTGTGTGTAGTTGATTGCAGGTTTGAGTTTGAAGGAAAATAATATGCTCAAGGGCAAGGAATGGTTATGGAAAATCCATTGTCTTCCCAACTGAGCAATCTGTATATGGAGTTTTACGAGGTTAGGCTGTTGAAAGACATCTTACCCTGTGAAGCTAATTCGTTCTGATATGTGGATGATTTCTTGCGCCTTTGGCCGATTGATATGGCCTTGGATACAGTCTTACAATGACTTAATGCTTTGGTCCCTTCTATTAAATTCATCTTGGAGAAAGGGGTAGAATCTAAACTCACTTTCTTAGATGATGACATCTTTTAAATCAACACCACCAGATGTAGACCTAACGAAATGTAAACTTTACCAGATGGACTACTGTCACACCTTCCTTCATTATGTGCTGGAATGCGATAAAAATTAATGAATTCAGAGACAGTTCACTCAGAAATCTTCAAGAAATGGCTACTTAAAGTATTTTATCCACAGTGAACCTTGCAAACCATTCTGGAAAAATACCCTGACTTTGCTCACACACACACACACACGTACACACGTGTGTGTGTGTGTGTGTGTGTGTGTACTCACCTATTTGTGTTTGTAGGGGTCGATACATAGCTACTGGCCCCGCCTCTTCACTGATCGCTACTAGGTCCTCTCTCTCTCCCTGCTCCATGAGCTTTATCATACTTCGTCTTAAAACTATGTATGGTTCCTGCCTCCACTACATCACTTGCTAGACTATTCCACTTCTTGACAGCTCTATGACTAAAAAAATACTTCCTAACATCTCCTTGACTCATCTGAGTCTTCAACTTCCAATTCTGAAACTTTGTTTCTGTGTCAGATCTCTGGAACATCCTGTCTCTGTCCACCTTGTCAATTCCTTTCGGTATTTTGTATGTCGGTATCATGTCTCCCCTAACCCTCCTGTCCTCCAGTGTCGTCAGGCCGATTCCCCTTAGCTCTGGAACTAGCTTTGCTGCAAACCTTTGCACTTTCTCAAATTTCTTTACGTGCTTGACCATATGTGGGTTCCAAACTGGTACTGCATACTCCATATGGGCCTGACGTACATGGTGTACAGAGCCTTGAACGCTTCCTTACTTAGGTATAGGAATGCTATTCTCAGGTTTGCCATGCGCCCATGTACTGCAGCAGTTATCTGGTTGATGTGCGACACAGGAGATGTGCTCGGTATTATACTCACCCCAAGATCCTTTCCCTTGAGTAAGGTTTGCAGGGTTTAGCTACCTAGCCTATATTCTGTCTATGGTCTTCTTTGCCCTTCCCTTATTATCATGACTTTGCATTTGGCAGGGTTAAATTGAAGGAGCCATTTGCTGGACAAAGCTTCCAGCTTGTCCAGGTCTCTTGGTAGTCCTGCCTGATCCTCATCTGATTTAATTCACCTCATTAACTTCACATCATCTGCAAACAGGGACACTTCTGAGTCTATCCTTTCCGTCATGTCATTCACATAAAAAAAAGTGGCACTGGTCCTTGGACTGACCCCTTTGGAATTCCGCTCGTCACAGGCGCCCACTCTGATACCTCGTCACATACCATGACTCGTTGTTGCCTCCCTGTCAGGCATTAACTGATCCATTGCAGTGCCCTTCATGATATAAGTGCCTGATCCTCTAGCATTTGCACTAATCTTTAGCGAGGAATTGTGTCGAAGGGCTTCTTGCTGTCCAGAGCATGTAATCTGCCCACTCTTCTCTCTCATGTCTTACTCCGTTACTTTGCCATAAAACTCCAGTAGCTTTATGACACAGGATTTCCCTTCCCTGAAACCGTGCTTGTTCTTTTCTAGGAGCTCAACCACTCTCCTCCTGATAATCTTCTCCATGACTTTGCATACTATGCACGTCAGTGGCACTAGTCTGTAGTTCAGTGCCTCGTGTCTGTCTCCTTTCTTAAAACATTGAGAAGGGAGGGTTTCTGAAAATATATTATACTAACAGTCATAGTGCGAGAAATAAGATGGACGAATTGAGATTAGTTGCAAGTGCTGGTAACATTGATGCTTTTGCCATAACTGAGACGTGGTTTAATATGAAAAATAGGGACATGCCTGCTGAATGTTACATACAGGGTTTTAAATTGTTCCAAGTAGACAGAAGTATTGGGAAAGGGGGTGGGGTGGCACTATATGTCCGTGATCGTTTAAATTGTTGCATAAAAACGGGTATAAAGTCTGAAACACATACTGAGACTGTTTGGGTATAATTTTCAGAGGGGCATGAAAAATTGATTTTAGGTGTGATATACCGTTCCCCAAACTTAGATAGAGACCGAGGAAGACTACTCTGGCACGAAATTGTTAAGGCCACAAGGCACGATAACGTTGTAATTCTAGAGGACTTTAACTTTAGTAATATTGACTGGAATTTTCTAACTGGGAATTTAGAATCTAACGACTTTTTAGAAGTAATTCAGGATTATTTTTAGAAGTAGTTTGTGACAGAACCTACAAGGGGAAATAACCTGCTTGACTTAGTTCTGGCAAACAATGAATCCCTTGTTAATAATTTCAGTGGAACTTAGTGCTAGCGACCACAAATCAATTACATTTAGCATTAAATGGAAGTATGATAGTAAGGATAACTCAGTAACAGTCCCAGATTTTCGCTTAGCAGATTACGATGGGCTTAGAGAACACTTATCATCTGTTGACTGGGGTAACGAAGAGAGCGATCAGTATGGCACTTTTCTGAACACTATACATGCTGCTCAAAGAACGTTTATCCCGTTCAAAGAAATTAGATCAAATAGAAATGACCCAAAATGGATGAATAATAGGCTGAAATATCTACTAGGGCATAAGAAAGGAATTTATAGGCGTATCCAAAGAAGTGAGGGTCATCTTATGAATCAGTATATTGACATTAAGAGGGACATTAAAAAGGGGATAAGAAAAGCTAAACAGGACTATGAAATTAAAGTTGCTAGGGATTCGAAAACTAACCCAAAAAGTTTTTTCCCGGTCTATAGAACAAAAGTCAGAGATAAGATAGGTCCCCTTAAAAATAACTATGGGCATCTTACTGAAAAAAGAGAATGAAATGTGCTCAGTTTTAAATAATTATTTTCTCTCGGTTTTTACACAGGAAGACACTAACAATATCCCAGTAATTAATTTTTATAGTGGGCTAGAAGAAGATAAATTATATAACATCACAGTCACTAGTGAAATGGGTATGAAACAAATAGACCGACTGAAACAAAATAAATCGCCGCGTCCTGATGAGCTTTTTTCAAGGGTTCTTAAGGAATGCAAAATGGAACTCTGTGAACCATTAACTAATATTTTTAATTTATCTCTTCAAACAGGTGTAATGTCTGATATGTGGAAGATGGCTAATGTAATTCCTATTTTTAAAACAGGGGACAAGTCGTTACCGTCAAATTACCGCCCAATAAGCCTGACCTCAGTTGTAGGCAAATTACTAGAGTCAATTATAGCTGAGATTATAAGAAGCCTTCTGGATAAGCATAATCTGATTAATGATACTCAGCATGGATTCACGAGAGGCCATTCTTGTCTAACTTATTTATTAACTTTCTTCACTAAAGCTTTTGAGGCTGTTGATCACGATAAAGAATATGATATTATTTACTTAGATTTTAGCAAGGCTTTTGATAGAGTTCCGCACCAAAGACTGCTAAAGAGAGTGGCAGATCATGGCACTGAGGGAAAAGTGCTCTCGTGGATCGAGTCATGGCTGACTGACAGGAAGCAGAGAATGTCTATAAATGGGGTTAAATTCGAGTGAGGATCTGTAACTAAGTGGCGTTCCACAGGGATCAGTCTTGGGCCCGTTGTTGTTTATAATATATATCAATGATCTTGATGAGGGAATTACTAGTGACATGAGCAAATTCGCTGATGACACAAAGATAGGTAGGATAATTGATTCAAAAGTAGATATGAGGGAACTTCAGGAGGATTTAGACAAACTCAATACCTGGTCAGAAAAGTGGCAGATGCAGTTCAATGTAGATAAATGCAAAGTTCTGAAGCTCGGGAGTGTCCATAACCATAGCACTTATGAGTTAAATAATGTAGAACTTAGCCATACAGATTGTGAACAGGACTTGGGGGTTAAGTTAAGCAATAACCTTAAACCAAGACAGCAATGCCCAAGCGTACGTAATAAGGCAAACAGATTACTGGGATTTATATCAAGAAGTGTAAGCAACAGAAGTTCAGCGGTTATATTACACCTTTATACATCATTAGTAAGGCCTCACCTGGATTATGTAGCTCAGTTCTGGTCTCCTTATTACAGAATGGACATAAATTCGTTAGAAAACATTCAGCGTTGAATGACCAAATTAATATATAGCATTAGAAATCTTTCTTACGAAGAAAGATTGAAGACCCTTATAATGAGAGTAAAACCTTGGGTAGTTTCAAATTTAGGTTGGATAAATACATGAGTGAGAGGGGTTGGATTTGAGTGGGACTTGCAGATGAGTGGATAGAGTTATCAGAGCTTATTTCTTGGGTGGCATTGAAAATTGGGTTGGGAAAATGTTTCGTTATTGGGATGGATTGTGAAAGACCTGCTTAGTACGGGCCAACACTCCTGCCACAGTGTTCCTCTTTTCTCATGTTCTTGTGTATCACGTCCTTCATCTTGGGTCTCCATGTTTTGGGACCCTCATGTGGCTCCAGTCAATCTCCTTTTGACTGAAATAACCTACTACTAGAAAACTCATGACACTTTAGTCCACCATGAGGAAGGCCAAAGCAGCATGGGTTCGACTCCTTGGTTAGTTGTAGTTCACACATAACCCACACATAGAAGAGAAGATCTTACGACGACGTTTCGATCCGACTTGGTGTGACTTCGAAAATGGTCCAAGTCGGACCGAAACGTCGTCGTAAGCTCCTCTCTTCTATGGGTACAATAATATAATATACTGCTTGTTGGGCTAGTACACAAACAGGGAGTAGAATGAAATTAGCTTAGAGGCGTCCACACCACCGTAAGTCCTTGAATGGTGGGTACAACATCTAGCTTGGCTGGATGAGCCATTCTTAAGGATTGTGTGGTCCAGTGGACTAGAGCGTGATGAGTTTTTGCTCACCATGAGGCGGGCCAAAGCAGCATGGGTTCGATTCCTTGGCTAGTCGCAGCGTTGCTATTGATCAATACCACTACTTCCTGGGTAAAGTTATATATATATATATATATATATATATATATATATATATATATATATATATATATATATATATATATATATATATATATATATATATATGTAAACACACTGGCCGATTCCCACCAAGGCAGGGTGGCCCGAAAAAGAAAAACTTTCACAATTATTCACTCCATCACTGTCTTGCCAGAATGGTGCTTTACACTACAGATTTTAAACTGCAACATTAACACCCTTCCTTCGGAGTGCAGGCACTGTACTTCACATCACGAGGACTCAAGTCCAGCCGGTCGGTTTCCCTGAATCCCTTCATAAATGTTACTTTGCTCACACTCCAACAGCATGTCAAGTATTAAAAACCATTTGTCTCCATTCACTCCTATCAAACACGCTCACGCATGCCCGCTGGAAGTCCAAGCCCCTCGCACACAAAACCTCCTTTACCCCCTCCCTCCAACCTTTCCTAGGCCGACCCCTACCCTGCCTTCCTTCCACTACAGACTGATACACTCTTGAAGTCATTCTGTTTCGCTCCATTCTCTTTACATGTCCGAACCACCTCAACAACCCTTCCTCAGCCCTCTTGATAGCAGTTTTGGCAATCCCGCACCTCCTCCTAACTTCCAAACTACGAATTCTCTGCATTATATTCACACCACACATTGCCCTCAGACATGACATCTCCACTGCCTCCAGCCTACTCCTCACTGCAACATTCATCACCCATGCTTCACACCCATATAAGAGCGTTGGTAAAATTATACTCTCATACATTCCCATCTTTGCCTCCAAGGAGAAAGTTCTTTGTCTCCAAAGGCTCCTAAGTGCAACGCTCACCCTTTTCCCCTCATCAATTCTATGATTCACCTCATCTTTCATAGACCCATCCGCTGACACGTCCACTCCCAAATATCTGAATACATTCACCTCCTCCATACTCTCTCCCTCCAATCTGATATCCAATTTTTCATCACCTAATCTTTTCGTTATCCTCATAACCTTACTCTTTCCTATATTCACTCTCAATTTTCTTCTTTTGCATACCCTACAAAATTCATCCACCAACCTCTGCAACTTCTCTTCAGAATCTCTCAAGAGCACAGTGTCATCAGCAAAGAGCAAATGTGACAACTCCCACTTTATGTGTGATTCTTTATCTTTTAACTCCACGCCTCTTGCCAAGACCCTCGCATTTACTTCTCTTACAACCCCATCTATAAATATATTAAACAACCACGGTGACATCACACATCCTTGTCTAAGGCATACTTTTACTGGGAAATAATATCCCTCTTTCCTACATACTCTAACTTGAGAATCAGTATCCTCGTAAAAACTCTTCACTGCTTTCAGTAACCTACCTCCTACACCATACGCCTGCAACATCTGCCACATTGCCCCCCTATCCACCCTGTCATACGCCTTTTCCAAATCCATAAATGCCACAAAAACCTCTTTAGCCTTATCTAAATACTGTTCACATATATGTTTCAATGTTAACACCTGGTCCACACACCCCCTACCTTTCCTAATGCCTCCTTGTTCATCTGCTATCCTATGCTCCATCTTAATCTTAATTCTTTCAATAATAACTCTACCATACACTTTACCAGGTATTCTTAACAGACTTATCCCCCTATAAGGAACTATGCATGCTCTCTGCCAATCCCTAGGTACCTTACCCTCTTCCATACATTTATTAAATAATAGCACCAACCACTCCAAAACTATATCCTCACCTGCTTTTAACATTTTTATCTTTATCCCATCAATCCCAGCTGCCTTACCCCCTTTCATTTTACCTACTGCCTCACGAACTTCCTCCAAACTCACAACTGGCTCTTCCTTACTCCTACAAGATGTTATTCCTCCTTGCCCTATACACGAAATCACAGCTTCCCTATCTTCATCAACATTTAATAAATCCTCAAAATATTCCCTCCATCTTCTCAACACCTCTAACTCTCCATTTAATAACTCTCCTCTCCTATTTTTAACTGACAAAATCCATTTGTTCTCTAGGCTTCCTTAAGTTAATCTCACTCCAAAACTTTTTCTTATTTTCAAAAAAAAATTGTTGATAACATCTCACCCACTCTCTCATTTGCTCTCTTTTTACATTGCTTCACCACTCTCTGAACCTCTCTCTTTTCTCCATATACTTTTCCCTCCTTGCTTCACTTCTACTTTGTAAAAACCTCTCATATGCTAACTTTTTCTCCCTTACTACTCTCTTTACATCATCATTCCACCAATCGCTCCTCTTCCCTCCTGCACCCACTTTCTTGTAACCACAAACTTCTGCTGAACACTCTAACACTACATTTTTAAACCTACCCCATACCTCTTCGACCCCATTTCCTATGCTCTCATTAGCCCATCTATCCTCCAATAGCTGTTTATATCTTACCCTAACTGCCTCCTCCTTTTGTTTATAAACCTTCACCTCTCTCTTCCCTGATGCTTCTATTCTCCTTGTATCCCATCTACCTTTTACTCTCACTGTAGCTACAACTAAAAAGTGATCTGATATATATGTGGACCCTCTATAAACATGTACATCCTGAAGTCTACTCAACAGTCTTTTATCTACCAATACATAATCCAACAAACTACTGTCATTTCGCCCTACATCATATTTTGTATACTTATTTATCCTCTTTTTCTTAAAATATGTATTACCTATAACCATATATATATATATATATATATATATATATATATATATATATATATATATATATATATATATATATATATATATATATATATATATATATATACATGTACATATATATATACATTATATATATATATATATATATATATATATATATATATATATATATATATATGCAATAAGATCACAGTAAACAGGTGATTTCAGAATATGCCAAAACAACCACTCTGAAAGAATAGAGAAATTCCAAGCGCTTTCGTGACTACTCACATTATCAAGGAACTTGATAATGTGAGTAGTCACGAAAGCGCTTGGAATTTCTCTATTCTTTCAGAGTGGTTGTTTTGCATATATATATATATATATATATATATATATATATATATATATATATATATATATATATATATATATATATATATATATATATATATATATATATATATATATATATATATATATATATATATATATATATATATATATATATATATATATATATATATATATATATATATATATATATATATAATATACAGTATATATATAAATATTTATATGTATATATATATATATATATATATATATGTATATATATAAATACATATAAATATATACTATGCATATATATTTATACATATATACATATATATATATATATATATATAAATACATATACGTATATATATATATATATATATATATACATATATATGTGTGTGTGTGTGTGTGTATATTTGTGTGTGTGAGTGCAAATTTTGGGACTCATAGCCTGGAAAAAGTGGATAAAAAGGCTTCAAGGAAGAATATTTGGATTTCTTCCAAAAGCCATTTTAATTCAAATGGGCCACTCAAAACAATATGAAGTTCAATGAAGAGAAATTTCAGCTACTCAGATATGGAAAACTTCAGGAAATGAAAACTGTATCAGGGTATACGACAAATTCTAATCATACAGTAGAGCGAGAAAGTAATGCCTAGGAGCTGGGAGTGTTGATGCCAGAGGATCTCGCCTTCAAAGACCACAACAATATAGCTACTGCACCTGCTAGGAAAATGAAAGGATGGATAATGAGAACCCTCAAAAGTAGAGACGCAAAACCCATGATAATTGTCTTCAAATCACTTGTTCTCTCTAGGTTGGAATACTGCTGTACACTAACTGCCTCCTTCAAGACAGGCGAAATTGCTGACCTGGAGAATGTACAAAAAACTTTCATGACACATAAGTACGATAAGGCACCTGTATTACTAGGAACGGTTGAAAGCCGTTGATTTGTCTTCCCAGGAACGCAGGCGAGAGAGATACATGATAATATACACTTGGAAAATCCGAGGGGGATTAGTACCAAACTTGCACACGAAAATCACTCCCTATGAAAGGAAAGGACTCGGCAGGAGATGCAACATTCCCATAATGAAAAGCAGGGGCGCCAAGAATACTGAGAGACAACACAGTAAGTGTCTGGGGCCCAAGACTGTTCAACTGCATCCCAGCATACATAAGGGGGATTAACAAGAGACCACTGGCTGTCTTCAAGAAACCACTGGACAGACACCTAAACATAAGAACATAAGAACATGAGAGTGGAGCAACACTGCAGAAGGTCTACTGGCCCATACAAGCAGGTACTTATCAAAACCACCCTTACCCAAAACTAACCAAGAATTTACTTCCGTACCCACAGCTCCAATCAAACCCAGCCCCTACCACTCATATATTTGTCCAATCTCTTTTTAAAGCTACCCAGGGCCCTAGCCTCGATCACCCTACTCGGAAGACCGTTCCACACATCCACAACTCTGAAAACCAGTGCTTACCTATGTCTTTTCTAAATCTAAATTTATCTAACTTAAATCATAAGAACATAAGAAAGGAAGAATACTGCAAGGGTTAGGCAAGTGAAGAATTCCACACATATGCTGTATTCTTTTCAAGACTGATGAACTGACCACATCGACTTAAGGCTGAGGGACTGATTACCTCAAACTCCTCCTGTTCTTCACCATTCTCCTTCGTATGGATTGATGAAGCCATTGTGTGTCGAAACGTTTCCTTATTGAAGATACCCAAGTGTTGCACATGTGTCTAATTTATCAACTTGTCGGTTCTCTAAACCATTCATCTGCATTCTTGTCTGACACAGCAACATATTGGGATCTTAATACAGGGAATTCTTCACTTGCCTAACCCTTGGGCATGACCTACTTCCTCAATGGGCGAATGTGATACCACCTACGACTGCTGCACCTCTCCGCACATATGCTGTATTCTTTTCAAGATCGATGGACTGACCACATCGACTCAAGGCTGATTTATATATTATAACAACAATTGGACTAAAACTGATCCATGTGGAACACCACTTGTTACAGATCCCCACTCAGATTTAACCCCATTTGTGCTTACTCTCTGCTTCCTATTGGTAAGCCATGACTCGATCCAAGAAAGCACATTTTCCCCAATGACATGAGCAGCCACTTTCTTTAACAGTCTCTGATGTGGTACTCTATCAAAAGCCTTACTAAAACCCAAATAAACAATATCGAATTCTTTATTATGTTCAACAACCTCAAAAGCCTTACTGATGAAAGTTAATAAATTAATTAGGCAGGAACGACCCCTGGTGAATCCATGTTGAGTATCATTAATCAAATTATGCCTATCGAGATGGCTTCTTATATTATCAACTATAATAGACTCTAGTAATTTGCCTACAATTGAGGTTAGGTTTACTGGGCGGTAATTTGATGGTAATGACTTGTCCCCTGCTTTAAAAATCTGAATTACATTAACCATCTTCCACATATCAGACACTACACCTGTTTGAAGAGATAAATTAAAGATATTAGTTAATGGTTCACAGAGTTCTATTTTGCATTCCTTAAGAACCTTTGAAAAAAAACTCATCAGGACCAGGAGATTTATTTTGCTTCAAACGGTCTATCTGTTTGATAACCATGTCGCTAGTGACTGTGATATTACATAATTTATCTTCTTCAGGCCCACTAAAAAAACTAATTATTGAGTGAAAACCGAGAGAAAATAATTTTTAAAAAATAGAGCACATTTCATTCTCTTTGTCATTAAGAAACCCATAGTTATTTTTAAGGAGATCTATCTTATCTCTAACTTTTGTTCTATATCCAATATTTCTGGTTCTTACCTGGTTCGATACCCTCAGTATTTTATTAATAATACCTTTATTTATTTATTTATTTATTTATTTATTTATCCCCATCATCCACTTGTACACCAGGATGATATCTTCCCTCATTCTACGTCTCTCCAGACAGTGGAGATTCAAGGCTCAAAGTCTATCTTCATACAGAGATTTCTTATACAGTAAATAAATTTTATCTTTCTTCTCTGTATGTTCTTGAATGAGTCTGTATCCATCCTGTAGTAAGGGGACCAAAACTAAGCAGCATAATCTAAATGAGGCCTCACTAGTGATGTATAGAGCTGTAAAATAACTTTTGGACTTCTGTTACTTATACTTCTTGAGATAAATCCAAGTAATCTGTTAGCCTTGTTGCGCACACTAAGGCACTGCTGTCTTGGTTTTAGATTTCTGCTTACCATGACTCCCAAGTCTTTTTCACATTCTGTATGATCAAGCTCTACTTCACCTAGTTTATAGCATCGAGGGTTATTTTCATTACCAAGGACTAGTACCTTACACTTATCCACATTGAACTTCATCTGCCATTTTTCAGACCAAGACATTAATTTGTCCAAATCCTCATGGAGTTCATTGGTATCCTCCTCAGAATGAATCATACGACCAAGTTTTGTATCATCAGCAAATTTGCTAATGTCACTTGTAATTCCTTCATCAAGGTCATTAATGTAAATTATGAACAACAGAGGGCCTAAAACTGATCCCTGTGGAACGCCACTAGTGACTAATCCCCATTCAGATTTGACCCCATTTATTTAAACTCTATGCTAAAACTTTACCTCCTATACCATGAGCTGCCACTTTTCTTAGAGTCTCTTGTGAGGTACACCATCCAAATAAACAATATCATAATCTTTATCACTGTCTACTGCTTCAAATGTTCTATTGAAGAACGTGAGTAAATTTGTCAGGCAGGAACGACCTCTCACGAACCCATGGTGAGATTCATTAATCAAATTATGCTCTTCAAGGTGACTTCTAATAATGTCATCTACAATTGATTCTAATAATTTGCCTAATATAGACGTCAGGCTTATTGGACGGGAATTTGATTGATCTTCCACATCTCTTGCACAACACCAGTAAGGATGGACGCATTAAACACACTCTTGCACTCTTTAAGTACTCTGGAAAACAACTCGTCGGGTCTTGGGGACTTACTTTGCTTCAGTTTGTCTATCTGTTTGATAACCATGTCCCGCGTGACAGTAATATTAGTTAATTTGAATTCGTCAGGGACTGAATAATTGTTAATTTCTGGAATCTCATTTATGTCTTCCTGTGTAAAAATCGACAAAAAATAGTTATTAAATATGGAACACATTTCCAGTTCGTTATCCGTCAGCTGTCCATTCCCAATTTTCAGAGGTCCTACTTTTTCCTTCACCTTCGTCCTATACACTTGAAAGAACCCTTTTCTAATGCCTGTTTTACTTCTCTTTTAAGCTGAACATATTGGTAAGTAAGGTTAACCTCTCTTCTTTTGGTGAGCCTATAAATTCCCCTTTTCTCCCCTAATACATGCTTTAGCCTCCTGTTAACCCATTTGGGATCGTTATTATTAGACCTAATTTCTCTCTGGGGAATGTATATACTCAGAGCATGTTGTACATTAAGAAAAAAATCATAAACGCAAATCCCTTCGTAATCGTAAGTATGATCATCGTCAATAAAATTATTAGCTAGATAACCCCAGTCGAGATGAAACAGGTGTTCCCTAAGTCCATTATAATCGGCAGAACGAAAATCAGGGATTTTCACCGTATTATCATTATTCTTGTATTCCCAGTTAATGCTAAAAGTGATGGATTTGTGATCACTTGCGCCAAGCTCTTCAGTGATCTCCAGATTATTTGCGAGCGTTTCCTTATTTGACAAGACCAGGTCGAGCAAATTATTACCTCTGGTAGGCTCTGTTACACACTGCTTCAGAAAACAATCCTGAACTACTTCCATAAAGTCACTGGACTCCAGATGTTTTTATGCAACAATTTATATTTTCTCGTACATATAATGGAACTCCTCCCCCCTTCCCATTATATCTATCCACATGGAACAACGTACACCCTTGAATATTACAGTCAGCAATCATATCCTGACTCTTTAAATCATACCATGTTTCAGTTAAAGCAATGACATCAAAGTTCCCAGCACACGCTACCAAACGTAGTTCATTCATCTTATTTCTTGCACTTCGACTGTTAGCATAAAATACAGTCATATGTTTCTTATTCTGCACCTCTTTCCTATTCACCTCTGCTTTTACACAATTTCTGTAATTGTCATTACACAGTGTTACTCCATGACTGTTATTATTAAGATTCATAATATCAAAGCCTAAGTCAATATATTCGTACTCATTATTTTCCATTTCTAAACCCATACCTCTAACTAATCCTGGTTTAATTCAAGTCCTAACAACCCCCTCAACTGAGCTAGCAAGAAAACCCACACCTGCCCTGGATAAGTGAACTTGATCCCTGGCATACATGTCATTTCAGCCATAGAAGTGGTCCAGTTGTCAATGAATGGTACTGCATTATCCTTACAGTGCTTGTCAAGCCAACAATTAATACCAATTGCTCTGGACAACCATTCATTTCCAACACCTCTTCTTGGCAAATGCCACATATGACAGGGCACCCCCCCTTCTTCCTAATTATTTCTATTGCTGTCCTGTACCTTCTAACTAATGGCCTTCTAACTAAAGTCAGTACCTAAGCAGCCGGGCTGTGGTTCGTACGTCAGTTTGCGTGCGGCCAGCAGAAACAGCCTGATTGATCAGACCCTGATCCACCACGAAGTCTGGTCTCAAACCGAGCCGTGAGGGGGCGTTGACCACGAAACCATCTCCAGGTAAACTCCAGGTAAACCCCATCTTTTCATTCTTTTTTACCAATAGGTACAAAAGATTAAAATTAAGAGATACATTGTTGATATATATATATATATATATATATATATATATATATATATATATATATATATATATATATATATATATATATATATATATATATATATATATATATATATATATATATATAGAGACATATATATATACATATATATATATATATATATATATATATATATAAAAATATATATATATATATATATATATATAATTTATATATATATATATATATATATATATATATATATATATGCAATAAGATCACAGTAAACAGGTGATTTCGGAATATGCAAAACAACCACTCTGAAAAAATAGAGAAATTCCAAGCGCTTTCGTGACTACTCACATTATCAAGGAACTATGAAAGTAAAGCATACAAGGAAGCTATATAAGGGGTCAGGCCAGCACCTCACTATCAGATCCCACAACGGTTAAACACCTGACGCGCGCCGACCCAACTTGGATAGGTCCTTTGCACAACTCACCCACAAACTATTCTACCCAAGAAAATTTAAAAATTATTTGTCCAGTGTATTATTAAATTCTTCCCAAATTCTATTAATTATGAATGGATCTAATTTATATAAACCAAAGGAAATATTCATATTATTGTCAAAACTGCTTTTTATGAAACAAGATTCAGTTTTGACAATAATATGAATATTTCCTTTGGTTTATATAAATTAGATCCATTTATAATTAATAGAATTTGGGAAGAATTTAATAATACACTGGACAAATAATTTTTAAATTTTCTTGGGTAGAATAGTTTGTGGGTGAGTTTTGCAAAGGACCTATCCAAGTTGGGTCGGCGCGCGTCAGGTGTTTAACCGTTGTGGGATCTGATAGTGAGGTGCTGGCCTGACCCCTTATATAGCTTCCTTGTATGCTTTACTTTCATAGTTCCTTGATAATGTGAGTAGTCACGAAAGCGCTTGGAATTTCTCTATTTTTTCAGAGTGGTTGGTTTGCATATTCCGAAATCACCTGTTTACTGTGATCTTATTGCATATATATATATATATATATATATATATATATATATATATATATATATATATATATATATATATATATATATATATATATATATATATATATATATATATATATATATATATATATATATATATATATATATATATATATATATATATATATATATATATATATATATATATATATATATGCAAAACAACCACTCTGAAAGAATAGAGAAATTCCAAACGCTTTCGTGACTACTCACATTATCAAGGAACTATCATAGTTCCTTGATAATGTGAGTAGTCACGAAAGCGCTTGGAATTTCTCTATTCTTTCAGAGTGGTTGTTTTGCATATTCTGAAATCACCTGTTTACTGTGATCGTATTGCATATATATATATATATATATATATATATATATATATATATATATATATATATATATATATATATATATAGTTATATATATATATATATATATATATATATATATATATATATATATATATAAACACTGATCTCTGGCTGAAGGAGACTCGAACCTACGAACCTTAGGACAAGGTACGCAGTGCTTTACCAATCTACCCACACTGGACCAATACCTTGGCGTGTAGCATGCGCTACACGTTTGATCCAAGGCAGCCAGCTTTCAGGGAGAAGGCTTACAGCTTTTCATCTCATCCCCTGCATGCATCAGCCTTACTAGAGATTTGAACAATGCAAGGAATTCGCGAGAGCATGCGAGAGCATGTTTGTGTATATTTCGCATGCTCTCGCGAATTCCTTGCATTGTTCAAATCTCTAGTAAGGCTGATGCATGCAGGGGATGAGATGAAAAGCTGTAAGCCTTCTCCCTGAAAGCTGGCTGCCTTGGATCAAACGTGTAGCGCATGCTACACGCCAAGGTATTGGTCCAGTGTGGGTAGATTGGTAAAGCACTGCGTACCTTGTCCTAAGGTTCGTAGGTTCGAGTCTCCTTCAGCCAGAGATCAGTGTTTGTGTATATTTCGCATGCTCTCGCGAATTCCTTGCATTGTTCAAATCTCTAGTAAGGCTGATGCATGCAGGGGATGAGATGAAAAGCTGTAAGCCTTCTCCCTGAAAGCTGGCTGCCTTGGATCAAACGTGTAGCGCATGCTACACGCCAAGGTATTGGTCCAGTGTGGGTAGATTGGTAAAGCACTGTGTACCTTGTCCTAAGGTTCGTAGGTTCGAGTCTCCTTCAGCCAGAGATCAGTGTTTGTGTATATTTCGCATGCTCTCGCGAATTCCTTGCATTGTTCAAATCTCTAGTAAGGCTGATGCATGCAGGGGATGAGATGAAAAGCTGTAAGCCTTCTCCCTGAAAGCTGGCTGCCTTGGATCAAACGTGTAGCGCATGCTACACGCCAAGGTATTGGTCCAGTGTGGGTAGATTGGTAAAGCACTGCGTACCTTGTCCTAAGGTTCGTAGGTTCGAGTCTCCTTCAGCCAGAGATCAGTGTTTGTGTATATTTCGCATGCTCTCGCGAATTCCTTGCATTGTTCAAATCTCTAGTAAGACTGATGCATGCAGGGGATGAGATGAAAAGCTGTAAGCCTTCTCCCTGAAAGCTGGCTGCCTTGGATCAAACGTGTAGCGCATGCTACACGCCAAGGTATTGGTCCAGTGTGGGTAGATTGGTAAAGCACTGTGTACCTTGCCCTAAGGTTCGTAGGTTCGAGTCTCCTTCAGCCAGAGATCAGTGTTTGTGTATATTTCGCATGCTCTCGCGAATTCCTTGCATTGTTCAAATCTCTAGTAAGGCTGATGCATGCAGGGAATGAGATGAAAAGCTGTAAGCCTTCTCCCTGAAAGCTGGCTGCCTTGGATCAAACGTGTAGCGCATGCTACACGCCAAGGTATTGGTCCAGTGTGGGTAGATTGGTAAAGCACTGCGTACCTTGTCCTAAGGTTCGTAGGTTCGAGTCTCCTTCAGCCAGAGATCAGTGTTTGTGTATATTTCGCATGCTCTCGCGAATTCCTTGCATTGTTCAAATCTCTAGTAAGGCTGATGCATGCAGGGGATGAGATGAAAAGCTGTAAGCCTTCTCCCTGAAAGCTGGCTGCCTTGGATCAAACGTGTAGCGCATGCTACACGCCAAGGTATTGGTCCAGTGTGGGTAGATTGGTAAAGCACTGCGTACCTTGTCCTAAGGTTCGTTGGTTCGAGTCTCCTTCAGCCAGAGATCAGTGTTTGTGTGTATTTCGCATGCTCTCGCGAATTCCTTGCATTGTTCAAATCTCTAGTAAGGCTGATGCATGCAGGGGATGAGATGAAAAGCTGTAAGCCTTCTCCCTGAAAGCTGGCTGCCTTGGATCAAACGTGTAGCGCATGCTACACGCCAAGGTATTGGTCCAGTGTGGGTAGATTGGTAAAGCACTGCGTACCTTGTCCTAAGGTTCGTAGGTTCGAGTCTCCTTCAGCCAGAGATCAGTGTTTGTGTATATTTCGCATGCTCTCGCGAATTCCTTGTATATATATATATATATATATATATATATATATATATATATATATATATATATATATATATATATATATATATAATTTTTGATGTGTACGTGTCGTCTCCATGTGTGGTTTATGTGAACAGGGATCATAATCAACTTACAAACCTGAAATCCATGTTCAACTGTTTTGATCTTTCTCAGGAAAGATCAACACAATAAAAGGACACAAGTGCAACTAATGGGACATTTTATTGTGGCGTAGTCACTTGTGTTGAGCATGACGTCTCCACCTCCTTTGTCGGCCGTGGTGATGATAATATTTGGGTCATTAGCGAGGTCCTTAAGAGCAATGGTGTACCGTCTAGGAAGATTAGTAAAAGGAGATTCACATGAAGCTGTGGTAAGAATATTCTGTGTATAACCAATCTGTGAGTTACATAAGAGCCTAAATTTGAAATAACCCAAGGCTTTAGCTTCTATAACCCTACTGGGCAATTGATGGTTTGGTTTGCGCATGTTAGTGGTAACTTTGAGACCCAGGCTGAGCGTTTGTTTCTCGTAGTCAGTTAAGGTGCGTGACGATAGGTTGGTTATCAAGGAATCTCATTCCATTTCCTTCCATCGACTGTTAGTTGAGAGGTACTGAAATTTGTGATTGAGTTTAATCTTCTGTTTGAGGTTGGCTCTGGTGACTGTGCTCAGCAGTGTGGTGGTCAATCTGAAGACTGGCCCTCATATTCCTTGCAGTTTCAAAGGCTTCCTTAGCGATGTTAGAAAGTTCTTCAGCCCATTCATTTTAAGTAAGCTTGGGTAGCTGGAGAGAAAAAGTGTCTGGAGTTGGAGAGTTGCGTAGGAGTAGACTTAGGGAACACCTTCTCGGCAATAATAGGAAATCGATACCATGCCTAACCCTTCTAGGGTAGGGTAGGTGCCTGAGCCCAAGCCTTTAGCTCATAAGACTGTCATTCCCATTTGCTCCCTTGGGGCGGGGATGGCAGACCAGAGAGGCCTAGCTTGTGGCTAGGCCTGGGGACAGTTGGTCCCAAAGATGAGGAGGTACTTGTGCCTCCTCCCCTGGGAGACTTAGGTCTCAGACAGTCCCTAAAGAGGGAGCCAAGGCCGGGCCACCACTTGGAAAAGGCCCTGGCCGGGAGAATACCCGCAAATCTTTAATAATAATAACCTTCTCGGCCAGGCAATCTTATAGGAAGTTGTCTGTTGCGGAAACTGTGAGTACGAAGAAGGGTGTCCAAATAACGTCTGCATGAAATATAAATTACATTGCGGTGCCCGACAGATTGTATTAATATTGGTAGTATTACCGACAATATGTTACATAATTACACTTGTGTCCTTTAACTTAACACATTGTCGGTAATTCTACCAATATCAATACAAGATCAACACAGCTTTGGACTCACTCTTTAGGGCTTATTAGATCAGACAGGTTTTATTTATTGTATATATGTTGTGTTGCTGGTTAGAATTATGGTGATGGATAGCTTTATACTCGATATTCCTTATTGAGGGATCTAACTACTTTAAAACTTAGAACCACACACACTAAAGTTATTTTGATTCTGTCTACAAGTCTTGGGCAGATTCTTAGCCATACTGTCTATTGTCACTCCCTGGGGGCAGTGTCTTGGCCTTTGAGAAAAACATTTGCAAAAAATACTTAAATTTTATTATCTTGTCGAGCACTGTCATCTGGGTAGAATGGTATGAAAGAAACACCGGTCTCATTAGCTTGTTATTTATTGTTTGTGCCATAATCGCAATGCTTCGCATTTACTGGATGCAATGTATTCCTAGCTGTAACAGTGCTCTTGGGGTGGGGATGTGGCATGCACTAAAAACGTCATAGTATATTCAGCATTCATCACACACCAATTGTTTGCGGTCCCTCTGTATTAACCGAACTGACAGATAGGCCAGAGTAACTTCACAAGGGCCCTGGTTATTTCAATTTACTGTCTGGTTTATATGCCAACCAACTGGTTAAGAACTTACCCGCTGACGAAATGATGTTACATTCCCACACCGGACTGGAGGCAGATTCTCACTGAAGCTGATCGAGTACACACATACTGGTCTATCTTGTATGAGAATGAAAAGGTCAGTTGCAGCGAGTGACTCTATGTTCTCTCACCCATTAACATTTGGCTGTTCTATTGCACTCTGTACGTATTATAAATATTGGTGGAGGGAATACGATGGCAATAAAAAACTACTGCTAATGTTTGCCTTTGCCTTTATATGCTCGGGCATTGTTCCTCGTTTGTAGACTTGATTTAGTGCCTTTCTTCCTAATACTCCCTACATTTCCCACTGGCAACATAACTGGGATCAGTTACACCGAGGTGTGTATTCAACATGCCAGTCTGGTGGCTGCCCAAAAGAAGGACAGTGGATCAACAGCCTGAGTCAGTGGCAAGTTACTAAGGAGCGTAATGGCTCCTTAGTAACACCATTCTCACAACTCTTAACATAAGCGCAGAGGTCACTGCTTGAAATGGGTATAACATACTTTCATCTTTTCACTAACATGCAGCTGTTATTGCAGTCAAATATGTATGTTGCTACCAGTCCGTGCAGTTCCAGAAAGTTATTGCCCATCCCGGTGGGTCATTGCCTGAATATGGACGGCTGAAAGGCATTTTCAGTTGGAAGCCCAGGTTGAAAGTCATGCATATCAGCCACGTGTATCAGCAGCGCTCTCAATGTGATTTCAATCAATAAGTCCAAAGACATTTGAGTAAATAGTCATATTTGTATACTGTTTGTCTCCATCTCACTAGCCGGCACTAGGTGAACAATATCCTTCTGCCTCTAGTTCTTGAACCGCCAGTTTGAGTGTACAGAAAGAGAGAGGGGTGATATCTACCTTCTCGCTGGCTATGTGCAGTACGCCTTCTGTCTCACCCAAAAACTAATGGAGATGCGTGCAATCCTTATCTGGTGACTTTGTCTGTCGACACAATGCATTAATGAAACCAAACTAAATTATTTTTTTTATTTCTTTGCGTAGTATATAAATTGCAATTTACATGTAGTAAAGTATTATTAATCACAAAGAAAACCACTAACATGCTTGAACATGCCACAGTGCTATCTCTAGTGACAAGTTTGGTGAGAGATTACCGTCAAAATAGGCAAGTGGGCCCTCATAGGCAAGATTCTGCCGGCTGATCTTGTTTCAGAGTGGATTGACGCCGTCCCAATCACTGTACACAGGTCAGCTTGCATGGACTATATCTACTGTGCTGATCTACCAGGTCAGATTGCACAAAAGCAGCACAAAGAGGAGTTGAAACACAGCACCGGCTTGTCTAAGATGCAGATGATCGTAATCTCATTGCTGCGGAAGTGGAAAACTACCCTCACCCAATGGAGGATCATCGCCTTCATCTGTACAGTTCCATCACCATCTAAATTACCCCTTCTGAAATGAATGTGGCGTGATGTGTTTGTTCTTCTAGTCTTTTGGGTGTATAGAGATAATTATCAGTAGTGAAAGATTCAGACTGAGTTGTGGGACTGGACAGTGCTGGATATCACTTTATCTTCACTGGCCCAGGGTTCCAGTGTCTGCAGCTGCTTGGTATACATGACCTCAGTGTGTGTGTGTGTGTGTGTGTGTGTGTGTGTGTGTGTGTGTGTGTGTGTGTGTGTGTGTGTGTGTGTGTGTGTGTGTGTGTGTGTGTGTGTGTGTGTGTGTGTGTGTGTGTGTGTGTGTGTGTGTGTGTGTGTGTGTGTGTGTGTGTGTGTGTGTGTAACACGACCTCATGTCCATATATGCCAAAAGGCAAAATCAGTGCACTGAACACCTTGCTTTCTTGGGACTTCCCAGGTTTGTCTGATGTGCTAGGGGAAGTGACTGCCACTCAAGCAGATTTCATGGAGGTGACAAATACCTTCTTCACACTGCTGAGCCAGCCGCCAGAGACACCCATGGAATCTGCCCGCTTTACAATCTTCACTTAGAAGAAAAAATCCTTAATTATGACCCTGCCTTCAACATCCTACAACCCGCTCGTGCGGGTGTTGCGAGCCCAGTTGTGGATGTTGCGAGCCCAGCTGCAGGTGTTGCGAGCCCAACTGCAGGTATTGGGAGCCCAGCTGCAGGTCATGTGAAAAGCAGCAGACCAGCAAGCATCGCCCGGTGAGTCTGTTGATATCACTCACTTGAGAGGGAAGATCCGAGATGGTGTCCTGGTCCTGTCATTGCTGGGAAAGACACAGTTCCACCAGATATAACTAACTTGATTCATTGTCAGTGTAAGACACAGAGCAAGAAGTGCAGCGCTGTGGCCTGTGATTGTCACAAAGAACATCTTTCGTGTACGTCTTTCTGCAACTGCTCCGGTGAAGACAGCTGCTGGAGACCGTACACAAAGGAAGATGTTCAGTCTGGAGATGATGAGGCTGTCGAGATGGAGAATGCGTGTTATACGGTTTCGTGAATTATGACAGATTAAAGAGATTTAAAAGAGGAGAGTGAAGGTTATGTTGATGTTGAGGATGGTCTTGCTGGTCCTAATAATCTATATGATAACTGGGCTTAGGTAAAAGGTCATTACATGATATCCACAGAAGCTTCCGTTAAAGGCATAACATTGTATAAGATGTGGTTGTGTTCCAGATATCACTCATTACTATTATTCTCACAAACAGATGTGTAAAATATCGTATGTGTATCCATTTCTTTGCATGGATGTTGCAACCCCTGAATGGGTTGCAATATATATAATGTATATTATGATTATGAATATAATGTATATTACCTTTTCATATAATTTTATACTGCTTATATTTGTGATAATAGCTAAATCGTGAATATATTGCTTTATAATATTATTTGACTTAGTTATGTTGTTAGGTAGGGTGTAACATATTATGTACTCAGTTCAAGTCTTGATTGTCTAACTACTGTAATTATCGCTCTTTGCTCGTTAGACTGCCGGCTTCTGTTTCTGAGCTGCAGCTGTCCACGGAGCTATCACGTGATTGAGGGATGGGGTGTCCTCACCTCGCCTGAAGTATTGAGTCTGGTCTAGACTCTCTTGGTGGTTGGACAGATTCTGTCTCATTATTCTTGTTAGTTCTGTAGAACTCTGTTCACAGAACATTGTATAGACTTAGTGATTTTCGATGTTGTACTGAGGTTGTGTGTCGCTTAGACACTCTGAGCAACTCAGGTCCTGAGCTGTAGCTTCTGACCTATCTTGTACTGGTATCTGTGTATTATCACAGTCGGGGATTTTCTTATGCTGAACTTAGATTCAGTAGTATGGGAGTTTTGTGACTTTTGTGAAGGATCTGCTGATAGTCCCTACTAGCTGTCTTTATATTATCTCTTTGTTCCTGATTGTGTCGCAGTTGCTTGTTATAGTGTTGTTCGGCTTATAAATCGTTTTGTTCAAGCAGACTGTTCCGATTGTCAGTTGGTTAAGAAGTTAGTTTATTTGAGGACTTTGTCAGTCACTTGTTTAAGTCTAGTCGAGTCTTGAGACATAGCGAACTACTTAGAGCACTTACACACATACACACAAACTTACTTGTACATATTTGTAATATCTTATTAAATGTTAATGTACCAGATGGTACTTAAGAATTATAAATGTGATATGTGCTTTCAGCACAATAATATTGAACTCGAGAGAAGTAATATTATTTTGATTATTGTGATTAATTTAATTTAATTTAATTTGATAATATACCTCTAGACGTAATAAATTTATTAAATTTTAATTTCTCTAGTTAGTAGCCTACCAGTTGTAATCCTAAAGCACTATTGAATCATACTGAATTCTAATGGATAATTGGACACTGATACTGACTACTTGTTATGAAAACCCAGTAACAGGCTGGATGCTAGAAGGGCAGTCCTTTCTAGTATTCACTGGAGATCTCTAAGCTTTTAGAATCGTGTTTTTTGTAACAAAGGACATAATAAATTACAGTTTAATTCAATTTGACATTTATTTTGCGCCGAGAGGCGAAATTTAGCACCTCATCTTGATATTAAATCTAAAAGTAAAAAAAAAATCAGAAATAGATTCTAGTCTACTCACTTAAAACACACAAAGAGAATATTATACGTACATCATTCTAGGGAAAAAAATCAAGATGATGACTAGCAGCCATCTTGGATTTATGTAAAATGCCGGAGTTGCACCAACACAAAGTCTGGACAACGAAGCCTAACTCATTGTTGGCTTCTACGGGAGCACAAACCAATCAAAAACACAATAGGATAAAACATTATTAGGTTCATAAAATAAAAAATGGACAAGTTTAGGGAAGATTAAATTTATTTGATTTATTTTTATCGTCAACGATGTATTTTAATTCTCACGGTAATATTTCGGGAAGTTATTGAATATTAAATTTATACTCGACTTGTTTGGGAAAACGATTGTTGCAAGTTAAGACTTCAAGCTCAATAAAAGTGCACGTCGTGTGTAGTAAGTGCGATTCAACATCAGGTCTAATAAGTCTTGAAGGTCTCAGGACAGTGGTGTGAGCTGCAGAGTGCACCGTTGAATAATATAATAATAATATCTTCATTTCTACAAGTGCAATCTTAGCTGACATCAAAGACATACTACTGTGTAGAAAGTCATTTGTTATGCAGAGCATTTCGGGCAAATTAGGTCAGTTTTTGTCCCAGGATACGACCCACACCAGTCAACTAACACCCGGGTACCCATTTTACTGATGGGTGAACATGGACAGCAGGTGTCTTATGGAAACACGTCCTAATGTTATCCAGCCGAGCCACTAACCAGTTTAAAGATAGATGATCAAAACAATTTTTTCATGAATGAGCCTCAAAACCCTGCCAATGTAGGCCAGAGTTATGACATAACTTTAACTCCACTAGACTTTGAGAAAGCCATCGACGACATGCCCATGCACTCAGCCCCATGCCCAGACTCGTGGAACTCGGTGTTCATTAAAAACTGCAAGAAACCCCTCTCACGGGCCCTAAGTATGCTATGGAGGAGGAGCTTAGACACAGGCGAGATTCCACAGTCACTAAAAACAACAGATATAGCCCCACTCCATAAAGGTGGCAGCAAAGCAGTAGCTAAGAGCTATATACCAATAGCTTTAACGTCCCACATCATAAAAATCTTTGAAAGAGTTCTAAGAAGCAGGATAGCAAACCACCTAGACTCCCAAAAATTGCACAACCCTGGGCAACATGGTTTCAGAGCAGGTCGCTCCTGCCTTTCGCAACTGCTTGATCACTATGATATGGTCCTAGATGCACTGGAAAACAAACAGAATGCGGATGTAGTATACACAGACTTTGCAAAAGCCTTTGACAAGTGCGACCATGGTGTAATAGCACATAAAATGCGTGCTAAAGGGATAACCGGCAAAGTAGGCAGACGGATCTTCAACTTTCTAACCAATCGCACCCAAAGAGTAGTGGTAAACAGAGTTAAATCAGATGCTGCCATAGTGAAGAGCTCTGTCCCACAAGGCACAGTACTCGCACCTATCCTGTTCCTTATTCTCATATCAGACATAGACAGAGATGTAAACCACAGCACTGTATCATCTTTTGCAGACGATACTAGGATCTGCATCAGAGTGTCATCCATTGAGGACACGGCAAAGCTTCAAGAAGATATAAACCAAGTTTTCCAATGGGCAACAGAGAACAATATGATGTTAATGAAGACAAATTCTAACTACTCCGTTATGGAAAACTGGAGGAAATAATAACTAGAACTGAGTATACTACAAACTCCAATCACACAATAGAGAGGAAAAGTAATGTGAAGAACCTGGGTGTGGTAATGTCCGAAAACCTCACCTTCAAGGACCACAACAATATCATTATCACATCTGCTAGGAAACTGATATGATGGATAATGAGAACATTCAAGACAAGAGATGCTAAGCCAGTGATGATCCTTTTTAAATCACTTATTCTTTCTAGGCTGGAATACTGCTGTACATTAACATCCCCATTCAAGGCAGGTGAAATTGTAGAGCTAGAGAATGTACAGAGAACCTTTACTGCACGTATAAGTTCCATCAAACACCTTAACTACTTGGAGCGCCTGGAAGCACTTGACTTGTACTCACTAGAGCGCAGGCGAGAGAGATATATCGTAATCTACACCTGGAAGATTCTGGAGGGACTGGTCCCTAATATGCACACAGCAATCACTCCATACGAAAGCAAAAGACTTGGCAGGTGATGCAACATACCCCCAGTGAAAAGTAGGGGCGTCACTGGTACACTAAGAGAAAGCACAGTAAGTGTCCGGGGCCCAAGACTGTTCAACAGCCTCCCACCAGCAATAAGGGGCATTACGGGAAGATCCCTGGTTGTTTTCAATAGGGAGCTGGATAGATACCTAAAGACGGTGCCGGATCAGCCGGGCTGTGGCTCGTACGTTGGATTACGTGCGGCCAGCAGTAACAGCCTCGTTGATCAGGCCCTGATCCACCGGGAGGCCTGGTCGTGGACCGGGCCGCGGGGACGTTGATCCCCGGAATGCACTCCAGGTAGACTCCAGGTAGCCGTACCCGGTATTCGACCTCCGGACCTCAAAGTGCGAGCTGAGTGCTCTAGCGATCGAGTTACGGGACACTGGACTTGATGGTCTCAAGACAGTGGTGTGAGCTGCAGCGTGGACAGGTGCAGACACTGGTCTTGAAGGTCTCAAGACAGTGGCGTGAGCTGCAGCGTGGACAGGTGAAGACACTGGTCTTGAAGACAGAGCTGAGACAGTGTTCCCACCTCCCACATTATGTTTACCAGATACAATAATCTCAAGAGAGGCGCAAGCTGCTGCGCTAGTTTTTGCCTCGGATGTAATTGTCTTCAATTAGGAATGATTTGCCTGTAAAAATGTTGTAAATTACGAAATATTTATTACTATTTTTAAGACAATTTTAAAGCGTTTTAGACTAGAGTTTACTTCTTGACATGCGCGGTAGTGGAGTGGAGCCAATCAGAAGCCAGGAAGTATGCAAGAAGCCAATCAGGAGCAAGGAAATGTTTGCTAAACCAATCAGGAGCCAGGAAAGTGTCTGAGAAGCCACTTAGCAACTAAGAATCCGATCAGGAACTGGGAGGTATCTGAGAAGCCAGTCAGAAGCCAGGAAAGTTTATGAGACGTTAATCAGGAACCAGGAAGTAAATGAGCAGCCAATGACGTGCAGGACGTATATGATTAACCTATCAGGAGCCAATAAAGAGGCAGGAAACCAATAATTATCCAATCTGAAAACAGGAAGTAAATGATATCCCAATCATAGGCCAGGAAGCATAACAGAAGTCGCTCAAGAGCAAGGAAATAGATAAAGAGCCAATCAGGAGCTAAGAAACATATAAACAACCAATTGTAAGTCAGAAAATGTGAGAAGCAATCATCAGAATCCAAGAGGTTGAACATGAATGAGGAGCCAATCAGGTGCAAGCCGATTAGGTGTCAAGAAGCAGATGAGTAGCAAATTAAGAGCCAGGAAAAAATATGAGCTGCTGATAATCAGAAATAAAATATTTGAGTAGCCAGTCAGGAACCAGGAAGAATATGAGTAGCTAATTCGAAGACAGGTAGAATATGATTAGCCAATTAGAACCAAGAGAGTATGAAAAGCCACTCAGGAGACAGAGAGCAAAGTTTTAACCAATAAGTATAGAGGGGTATTTAGAAGAAATCAGGAGCCAGGTATTTTAAAAGATCCAAGAAGTAGTATATGTGTTGTTTATCACTATCTAGAAATTAAAAGAATAATCAATCATAATTCAGGAAGTGTAAGAGGAACCAATCATAAATCAAGAAGTGTAAGAGGAACCAATCATAATTCAGGAAGTGTAAGAGGAACCAATCATAAATCAAGAAGTGTAAGAGGAACCAATCATAAATCAAGAAGTGTAAGAGGAACCAATCATAAATCAAGAAGTGTAAGAGGAACCAATCATAAATCAAGAAGTGTAAGAGGAACCAATCATAAATCAAGAAGTGTAAGAGGAACCAATCATAAATCAAGAAGTGTAAGAGGAACCAATCATAAATCAAGAAGTGTAAGAGGAACCAATCATAAATCAAGAAGTGTAAGAGGAACCAATCATAAATCAAGAAGTGTAAGAGGAACCAATCATAAATCAAGAAGTGTAAGAGGAACCAATCATAAATCAGGAAGTGTAAGAGGAACCAATCATAAATCAAGAAGTGTAAGAGGAACCAATCATAAATCAAGAAGTGTAAGAGGAACCAATCATAAATCAAGAAGTGTAAGAGGAACCAATCATAATTCAGGAAGTGTAAGAGGAACCAATCATAAATCAAGAAGTGTAAGAGGAACCAATCATAAATCAAGAAGTGTAAGAGGAACCAATCATAAATCAAGAAGTGTAAGAGGAACCAATCATAAATCAAGAAGTGTAAGAGGAACCAATCATAATTCAGGAAGTGTAAGAGGAACCAATCATAAATCAAGAAGTGTAAGAGGAACCAATCATAATTCAGGAAGTGTAAGAGGAACCAATCATAATTCAGGAAGTGTAAGAGGAACCAATCATAAATCAGGAAGTGTAAGAGGAACCAATCATAAATCAGGAAGTGTAAGAGGAACCAATCATAAATCAAGAAGTGTAAGAGGAACCAATCATAAATCAAGAAGTGTAAAAGGAACCAATCATAAATCAAGAAGTGTAAGAGGAACCAATCATAATTCAGGAAGTGTAAGAGGAACCAATCATAATTCAGGAAGTGTAAGAGGAACCAATCATACACCAGTAAGTGTAAGAGGAACCAATCATACACCAGTAAGTGTCAGATGAACCAATCATACACCAGTAAGTGTAAGAGGAACCAATCATACACCAGTAAGTGTCAGATGAACCAATCATACACCAGTAAGTGTAAGAGGAACCAATCATACACCAGTAAGTGTAAGAGGAACCAATCATACACCAGTAAGTGTAAGAGGAACCAATCATACACCAGTAAGTGTAAGAGGAACCAATCATACACCAGTAAGTGTAAGAGGAACCAATCATACACCAGTAAGTGTAAGAGGAACCAATCATACACCAGTAAGTGTAAGAGGAACCAATCATACACCAGTAAGTGTAAGAGGAACCAATCATACACCAGTAAGTGTAAGAGGAACCAATCATACACCAGTAAGTGTAAGAGGAACCAGTCATATTCAGATAAGAATGTTATGAGCATCATATACCTCATATACTTCAGTTCATCTCATGTAAACATACAAGTGCTTGGTAACAACACACACTGTATATAATTTCCTATAACATGCTTACCATTATTAGTTAGCTGCATAAGTCTAAATTTGTCAGTTTTATTACATAAATTGTGACACGAAAAATATATGCTTCCTCCTGTTACCGGCTTCTGACCATGTTAATGCATTCCACGAGAAGAATTTTACCCAATAAACATAAACTGTTGATATATATATATGTATATATATATATATATATATATATATATATATATATATATATATATATATATATATATATATATATAAATATATATATATATATATATATATATATATATATATATATATATATATATTTGCAATAAGATCACAGTAAACAGGTGATTTCAGAATATGCAAAACAACCACTCTGAAAGAATAGAGAAATTCCAAGCGCTTTCGTGACTACTCACATTATCAAGGAACTATGAAAGTAAAGCATCCAAGGAAGCTATATAAGGGGTTTGGCCAACACCTCACTATCAGATCCCACAACGGTTAAACACCTGACGATCGCCGACCCAACTTGGATAGGTCCTTTGCACAACTCACCCACAAACTATTCTACCCAAGAAAATTTAAAAATTATTATTTGTCCAGTGTATTATTAAATTCTTCCCAAATTCTATTAATTATAAATGGATCTAATTTATATAAACCAAAGGAAATATTCATATTATTGTCAAAACTGCTTTTTATGAAACAAGATTCAATTATATTCCTGTCGACCATGGACTTGCTTGATACAACTTTCTCAACTTTTTGAAAATCAATTGGATGGTTAAAATCTCTTACATGAATAAATAGAGCATTGGAATCTTGTCCAGTTCTAATGCTATATTTATGTTGTTTTAATCTTAGTTCGAGATTTTTACCAGTTTGACCGTAATAAACTTTATCGCAAATTTTACAAGGAATCTTATAGACACATCCATCAGCATTTTGGGGGGAATTCTTTATCAAAAGTTTTTTTACTGTATCAAGATTTTTGAATACAACTTTAATATTAAAAGTCTTAAGAAGAGAAGGCATATCAACCAAGTTTTCATGGTAAGGGAGAACCAACATGTTTTTAGTTGAATAAGGCTGGTTGTCCCTTTTTGGATTGTAAAAAGTATTTCTAGCAACTTTAAAAGATTTATCAATTACATTTCTTGGGTATTTTAAATCATTACCTATTTCATAAATTTTGGATATTTCCTCATCTATGAACTCAGGAGACAAATATATATATATATATATATATATATATATATATATATATATATATATATATATATATATATATATATATATATATATATATATATATATATATATATATATATATATATAAATATATATATATATATATATATATATATATATATATATATATGCATATATACATATATATATATATATATATATATATATATATATATATATATATATATATATATATATATATATATATATATATATATATTTTTATTATCACACTGGCCGATTCCCACCAAGGCAGGGTGGCATGAAAAAGAAAAACTTTCACCATCATTCACTCCATCACTGTCTTGCCAGAAGGGTGCTTTACACTACAGTTTTTAAACTGCAACATTAACACCCCTCCTTCAGAGTGCAGGCACTGTACTTCCCATCACGAGGACTCAAGTCCAGCCGGTCGGTTTCCCTGAATCCCTTCATAAATGTTACTTTGCTCACACTCCAACAGCATGTCAAGTATTAAAAACCATTTGTCTCCATTCACTCCTATCAAACACGCTCATGCATGCCTGCTGGAAGTCCAAGCCCCTCGCACACAAAACCTCCTTTACCCCCTCCCTCCAACCTTTCCTAGGCCGACCCCTACCCCGCCTTCCTTCCACTACAGACTGATACACTCTTGAAGTCATTCTGTTTCGCTCCATTCTCTCTACATGTCCGAACCACCTCAACAACCCTTCCTCAGCCCTCTGGACAACAGTTTTGGTAATCCCACACCTCCTCCTAACTTCCAAACTACGAATTCTCTGCATTATATTCACACCACACATTGCCCTCAGACATGACATCTCCACTGCCTCCAGCCTTCTCCTCGCTGCAACATTCATCACCCACGCTTCACACCCATATAAGAGCGTTGGTAAAACTATACTCTCATACATTCCCCTCTTTGCCTCCAAGGACAAAGTTCTTTGTCTCCACAGACTCCTAAGTGCACCACTCACTCCTTTTTCCCTCATCAATTCTATGATTCACCTCATCTTTCATAGACCCATCCGCTGACACGTCCACTCCCAAATATCTGAATACGTTCACCTCCTCCATACTCTCTCCCTCCAATCTGATATTCAATCTTTCATCACCTAATCTTTTTGTTATCCTCATAACCTTACTCTTTCCTGTATTCACCTTTAATTTTCTTCTTTTGCACACCCTACCAAATTCATCCACCAATCTCTGCAGCTTCTCTTCAGAATCTCCCAAGAGCACAGTGTCATCAGCAAAGAGCAGCTGTGACAACTCCTACTTTGTGTGTGATTCTTTATCTTTTAACTCCACGCCTCTTGCCAAGACCCTCGCATTTACTTCTCTTACAACCCCATCTATAAATATATTAAACAACCACGGTGACATCACACATCCTTGTCTAAGGCCTACTTTTACTGGGAAAAAATTTCCCTCTTTCCTACATACTCTTAACTTGAGCCTCACTATCCTCGTAAAAACTCTTCACTGCTTTCAGTAACCTACCTCCTACACCATACACTTGCAACATCTGCCACATTGCCCCCCTATCCACCCTGTCATACGCCTTTTCCAAATCCATAAATGCCACAAAGACCTCTTTAACCTTATCTAAATACTGTTCACTTACTTGTTTCACTGTAAACACCTGGTCCACACACCCCCTACCTTTCCTAAAGCCTCCTTGTTCATCAGCTATCCTATTCTCCGTCTTACTCTTAATTCTTTCAATTATAACTCTACCATACACTTTACCAGGTACACTCAACAGACTTATCCCCCTATAATTTTTGCACTCTCTTTTATCCCCTTTGCCTTTATACAAAGGAACTATGCATGCTCTCTGCCAATCCCTAGGTACCTTACCCTCTTCCATACATTTATTAAATAATTGCACCAACCACTCCAAAACTATATCCCCACCTGCTTTTAACATTTCTATCTTTATCCCATCAATCCCGGCTGCCTTACCCCCTTTCATTTTACCTACTGCCTCACGAACTTCCCCCACACTCACAACTGGCTCTTCCTCACTCCTACAAGATGTTATTCCTCCTTGCCCTATACACGAAATCACAGCTTCCCTATCTTCATCAACATTTAACAATTCCTCAAAATATTCCCTCCATCTTCCCAATACCTCTAACTCTCCATTTAATAACTCTCCTCTCCTATTTTTAACTGACAAATCCATTTGTTCTCTAGGCTTTCTTAACTTGTTAATCTCACTCCAAAACTTTTTCTTATTTTCAACAAAATTTGTTGATAACATCTCACCCACTCTCTCATTTGCTCTCTTTTTACATTGCTTCACCACTCTCTTAACCTCTCTCTTTTTCTCCATATACTCTTCCCTCCTTGCATCACTTCTACTTTGTAAAAACTTCTCATATGCTAACTTTTTCTCCCTTACATCATCATTCCACCAATCGCTCCTCTTCCCTCCTGCACCCACTTTCCTGTAACCACAAACTTCTGCTGAACACTCTAACACTACATTTTTAAACCTACCCCATACCTCTTCGACCCCATTGCCTATACTCTCATTAGCCCATCTATCCTCCAATAGCTGTTTATATCTTACCCTAACTGCCTCCTCTTTTAGTTTATAAACCTTCACCTCTCTCTTCCCTGATGCTTCTATTCTCCTTGTATCCCATCTACCTTTTACTCTCAGTGTAGCTACAACTAGAAAGTGATCTGATATATCTGTGGCCCCTCTATAAACATGTACATCCTGAAGTCTACTCAACAGTCTTTTATCTACCAATACATAATCCAACAAACTACTGTCATTTCGCCCTACATCATATCGTGTATACTTATTTATCCTCTTTTTCTTAAAATATGTATTACCTATAACTAAACCCCTTTCTATACAAAGTTCAAACAAAGGGCTCCCATTATCATTTACACCTGGCACCCCAAACTTACCTACCACACCCTCTCTAAAAGTTTCTCCTACTTTAGCATTCAGGTCCCCTACCACAATTACTCTCTCACTTGGTTCAAAGGCTCCTATACATTCACTTAACATCTCCCAAAATCTCTCTCTCTCCTCTGCATTCCTCTCTTCTCCAGGTGCATACACGCTTATTATGACCCACTTCTCGCATCCAACCTTTACTTTAATCCACATAATTCTTGAATTTACACATTCATATTCTCTTTTCTCCTTCCATAACTGATCATTTAACATTACTGCTACCCCTTCCTTTGCTCTAACTCTCTCAGATACTCCAGATTTAATCCCATTTATTTCCCTCCACTGAAACTCTCCTACCCCCTTCAGCTTTGTTTCGCTTAGGGCCAGGACATCCAACTTCTTTTCATTCATAACATCAGCAATCATCTGTTTCTTGTCATCCGCACTACATCCACGCACATTTAAGCATCCCAGTTTTATAAAAGTTTTCTTCTTCTCTTTTTTAGTAAATGTATACAGGAGAAGGGGTTACTAGCCCATTGCTCCCGGCATTTTAGTCGCCTCATACGACACGCATGGCTTACGGAGGAAAGATTCTTTTCCACTTCCCCATGGACAATAGAAGAAATAAAAAAGAACAAGAGCTATTTAGAAAAAGGAGAAAAACCTAGATGTATGTATATATATATATGCATGTGCGTGTCTATGAAGTGTGACCAAAGTGTAAGTAGGAGTAGCAAGATATCCCTGTTATCTAGCGTGTTTATGAGACAGAAAAAGAAACCAGCAATCCTACCATCATGCAAAACAGTTACAGGTTTTTGTTTCACAGTCATCTGGCAGGACGGTAGTACTTCCCTGGGTGGTTGCTGTCTACCAACCTACTACCATATATATATATATATATATATATGTATATATATATATATATATATATATATATATATATATATATATATATATATATATATATATATATATATTATATATATATATATATATATATATATATATATATATATATATATATATATATATATATATATATATATATATATATATATATATATATATATATATGTCGTGCCGAATAGGCAGAACTTGCCATCTTGGCTTAAATAGCAACGTTCATCTTGCCATATAGGACAAGCGAAAATTTGTGTATGCAATAATTTCGCCAAAACCATTCTGAACCTAACAAAAAAATATATATTTCACCGCGTTTGTTGAGTATTTAATTATTGTAAACAAAACTAAAATATATCTAGTTGGGTTAGGCTAAAATAAATTGTTCTTGTTATAATAAGGTTAGGTAAGTTTTCCAAGATTCTTTTGGAGCAAAATTAAATTTTTTTACATTAGCATTAATGAAAAAATATATCTTTAAACGTATAAATGAAAATTTTAGAAAGGACTTAATTTTAATGGAGTTCTTGCTAATTGACCAGTTTTACATATTCGGCAACACATATTATATAAATATATATATATATATATATATATATATATATATATATATATATATATATATATATATATATATGTATGTATGTATGCATATATAATGCTAAATGAATTTAAACTACTCTAAGATAAATTCTGTGCTTTACACAGAATATATTATGTTATGTTATGTTAGGTTAGGTTAGGTTAAGTTAGGTTAGGTTAGGTTAGGTTAGGTTAGGTTAGGTTAGGTTAGGTTAGGTTAGGTTAGGTTAGGTTTCTAAGTTAGGTTAGGTTAGGTTAGGTTAGGTTTCTAAGTTAGGTTTCTAAGTTAGGTTAGGTTAGGTTAGGTTAGGTTTCTAAGTTAGGTTTGGTGCAAAAGAACATAATTTATTGCACCATTTTCACTGAAAAAAAACATCTAATAATCCATAAAACAAATTTTTCGAAAAGCTCAATATTTAGGGCAGTTTGGCTGCTCCCAAATATATATAGACTTATACATATGCATAAATATACAATACCTAGAGGCCCTAAAGTTTGTTCTGCCACACAGTAACAGAAAAAACAACAGAAGCAGCAACAGCAACAACACTGCCAATAGAAGCAGCAACTCCACCATGCAGGCTCACAGCAACAGATGCACGAGGCGAGTTTCCACACCATTAATCACGAGGATGACTTGCATGGGTAGCGAATCCATCTGATGTGACCAATGCTTCCCCGGGGCCACTGCTGCGACCACCTCCCGTTAACTGCCACAATATGCAAATGTTACCCTGATACCATCCTTCAATACTCATGACTTAATGTTAATTCTCAACAATAATATATATACATATATATATATATATATATATATATATATATATATATATATATATATATATATATATATATATATATATATATATATATATATATATATATATATATATATATATATATATATATATATATATATATATATATACTTCCCAAGTAAAAGTAGGTCTTAGACAGGGATGTGTAATGTCACCATGGTTGTTAAATGTATTTATAGATGGGGTTGTAAAAGAAGTAAATGCTAGGGTGTTCAGGAGAGGAGTGGGATTAAATTATGGGGAATTAAATATAAAATGGGAAATGACACAGTTGCTTTTTGCTTATGATACTGTGCTTATGGGAGATTCTAAAGAAAAATTGCAAAGGTTAGTGGATGAGTTTGGGAGAGTGTGTAAAGGTAGAAAGTTGAAAGTGAACATAGAAAAGAGTAAGGTGATGAGGGTATCAAATGATTTAGATAAAGAAAAATTGGATATCAAATTGGGGAGGAGGAGTATGGAAGAAGTGAATGTTTTCAGATACTTGGGAGATAACGTGTCGGCGGATGGATTTATGAAGGATGAGGTTAATCATAGAATTGATGAGGGAGAAAAGGTTAGTGATGCGTTGAGGTATATGTGGAGACAAAAAATGTTATCTATCGAGGCAAAGAAGGGAATGTATGAAAGTACAGTAGTACCAACACTCTTATATGGATGTGAAGCTTGGGTGGTAAATGCAGCAGCGAGGAGACGGTTGGAGGCAGTGGAGATGTCCTGTCTAAGGGAAATGTGTGGTGTAAATATTATGCAGAAAATTCGGAGTGTGGAAATTAGGAGAAGGTGTGGAGTTAATAATAGCATTAGTCAGAGGGCTGAAGAGGGGTTGTTGAGGTGGTTTGGCCATTTAGAGAGAATGATTAAATTAGAATGACATGGAAAGCGTATAAATCTGTAGGGGAAGGAAGGCGGGGTAGGGGTCGTCCTCGAAAAGGTTGGAAGGAAGGGGTAAGGGAGGTTTTGTGGGTGAGGGGCTTGGACTTCCAGCAGGCGTGCATGAGCGTGTTCGATAGGAGTGAATAGAGACGAATGGTATTTGGAACCTGACGATCTGTTGGAGTGTGAGCAGGGTAATATTTAGTGAAGGGATTCAGGGAAACCGGTTATTTTTACATAGCCAGACTTGAGTCCTGGAAATGGGAAGTACAATGCCTGCACTTTAAAGGAGGGGCTCGGGATATTGGCAGTTTGGAGGGATATGCTGTGTATCTTTATACGTATATACTTCTAAACTGTTGTGTTCTGAGCACCTCTGCAAAAACAGTGATCATGTGTGAGTGAGGTGAAAGTGTTGAATGATGATGAAAGTATTTTCTTTTTGAGGATTCTCTTTCTTTTTGGGTCACCCTGCCTCGGTGGGAGACGGCCGACTTGTTAATATATATATATGTATATATATATATATATATATATATATATATATATATATATATATATATATATATATATATATATATATATATATATATATATATATATATATATATACATTATATATATACATATATATATATATATATATATATATATATATATATATATATATATATATATATATATATATATATATATATATATATATATATATATATATATATATATGCATACTACCCATCACAATAATACAATGTAATCCTAGTTGTAACAATGCTCTGGGAATAGTTCGAGCGCAACATTTTATTCGGAGTTCGTCTCACAATCATTTCATATAGTCAGCCAGGCTGGCTGTTATGGACTGAGCAGTTGAAGGGTCCCTACAGCGCTTTTAATTGCTGCCAGTTTCAAATGTTTCAAATGTCAACTAGTCAGGATAAAGCGTTGACTTCAGACCTTCAGTTCGGACTCAATGTTAGCAATAATAAGAACTAAAAACAATACTACCCTTGCTGTCTGCCTTTATTACTCTGGCTCGTTCCTTGACTGGAAACTCAACTGGCAGCCACGTACTGTAGGTCTTTATTAATACTTGTGTTAGTAATAGTGAGCACACTATAGGAAGTGTAGTCACTATAGATAGGTGGACACTTGAGGATTTGTAGACACTATAGGTGGGTGGACACTTGAGGATGTGTAGACACTATAGGTGGGTGGACACTTGAGGATGTGTAGTCACTATAGGTGGGTGGACACTTGAGGATGTGTAGTCACTATAGGTGGGTAGACACTGGAGGATGTGTAGACACTATAGGTGGGTGGACACTTGAGGATGTGTAGACACTATAGGTGGGTAGACACTGGAGGATGTGTAGACACTATAGGTGGGTGGACACTTGAGGATGTGTAGTCACTATAGGTGGGCAGACACTGGAGGATGTGTAGACACTATAGGTGGGTGGACCCTGGAGGATGAGTAGATGCTAATGGAGGTGGAGATAATGCAGGATATTTAGACACTGTAGGAAAGTGTGACACTGCTGGCGATTGGGACACATCAGGTGGTCTAGATTCTGCAGGTGGTCTGGACACTGTAGGAGAGGGAGACACTGAAAGAGATGCGGACACTGCAGAAGACTGGCACACTTCATAAGGTTGGCGCAGTGTACTTGGTATTGAGATCGCATGAAGTGGGGACATTACAGTAGGTGGGGACACTGAGATAGGTGGGGACATACATTGAGGTAGGTGGGGACACTGAGGTAGGTGGGGACACCGAGGTAGGTGGGGACACTGAGGTAGGTGGGTACACTGAGGTAGGTGGGGACACTGAGGTAGGTGGGGACAATGAGGTAGGTGGGTACACTGAGGTAGGTGGGGACATACATTGAGGTAGGTGGGGGCACTGAGGTAGGTGGGGACACTGAGATAGGTGGGGACATACATTGAGGTAGGTGGGGACACTGAGGTAGGTGGGGACACCGAGGTAGGTGGGGACACTGAGGTAGGTGGGTACACTGTGGTAGGTGGGGACACTGAGGTAGGTGGGGACAATGAGATAGGTGGGGACATACATTGAGGTAGGTGGGGACACTGAGGTAGGTGGGGACACCGAGGTAGGTGGGGACACTGAGGTAGGTGGGTACACTTTGGTAGGTGGGGACACCGAGATAGGTGGGGACAATGAGGTAGGTGGGTACACTGAGGTAGGTGGGTACACTGAGGAAGGTGGGTACACTGAGGTAGGTGGCGACACTGAGGTAGGTGGGGACATTGAGATAGGTGGGGGCAATGAGGTACGGGGGTACACTGAGGTAGGTGGGGACATACACTGAAGTAGGTGGGTACACTGAAGTAGGTGAGGACACTGAGGTAGGTGGGTACACTGAGGTAGGTGGGAACATACATTGAGGTAGGTGAGGTGGGGACATACATTGAGGTACGTGGGGACATACATTGAGGTACGTGGGAGCAATGAGGTACGTGGGTACACTGAGGTAGGTGGGGACAATGAGGTAGGTGGGTACACTGAGGTAGGTTGGTGCACTGAGGTAGGTGGGTGCACTGAGGTAGGTGGGTGCGCTGAGGTAGGTGGGTGCACTGAGGTAAGTGGGGACATACATTGAGGTAGGTGAGGTGGGGACATACATTGAGGTAGGTGGGAACAATGAGGTACGTGGGTACACTGAGGTAGGTGAGAACAATGAGGTAGGTGGGTACACTGAGGTAGGTGGGGACATACATTGAGGTAGGTGGGAACAATGAGGTACGTGGGTACACTGAGGTAGGTGAGAACAATGAGGTAGGTGGGTACACTGAGGTAGGTGGGGACATACATTTAGGTAGGTGAGGTGGGGACATACATTGAGGTAGGTGGGAACAATGAGGTAAGTGGGTACACTGAGATAGGTGGGGACAATGAGGTAGGTGGGTACACTGAGGTAGGTGTGGACAATGAGGTAGCTGGGTACACTGAGGTAGGTGAGTGCAGTGAGGTAGGTGGGTACACTGAGGTAGGTGAGTGCAGTGAGGTAGGTGGGTGCACTGAGGTAGGTGAGTGCAGTGAGGTAGGTGGGTACACTGAGACAGGTGGGGACAATGAGGTATGTGGGTACACTGAGGTAGGTGAGTGCAGTGAGGTAGGTGGGTACACTGAGGTAGGTGAGTGCAGTGAGGTAGGTGGGTACACTGAGGTAGGTGAGTGCAGTGAGGTAGGTGGGTACACTGAGGTAGGTGAGTGCAGTGAGGTAGGTGGGTGCACTGAGGTAGGTGAGTGCAGTGAGGTAGGTGGCTACACTGAGGTAGGTGAGTGCAGTGAGGTAGGTGGGTACACTGAGGTAGGTGAGTGCAGTGAGGTAGGTGGGTACACTGAGGTAGGTGAGTGCAGTGAGGTAGGTGGGTGCACTGAGGTAGGTGAGTGCAGTGAGGTAGGTGAGTGCAGTGAGGTAGGTGGGTGCACTGAGGTAGGTGAGTGCAGTGAGGTAGGTGAGTGCAGTGAGGTAGGTGGGTACACTGAGGTAGGTGAGTGCAGTGAGGTAGGTGGGTGCACTGAGGTAGGTGAGTGCAGTGAGGTAGGTGAGTGCAGTGAGGTAGGTGGGTGCACTGAGGTAGGTGAGTGCAGTGAGGTAGGTGAGTGCAGTGAGGTAGGTGGGTACACTGAGGTAGGTGAGTGCAGTGAGGTAGGTGGGTGCACTGAGGTAGGTGAGTGCAGTGAGGTAGGTGGGTACACTGAGGTAGGTGAGTGCAGTGAGGTAGGTGGGTGCACTGAGGTAGGTGAGTGCAGTGAGGTAGGTGGGTACACTGAGGTAGGTGAGTGCAGTGAGGTAGGTGGGTACACTGAGGTAGGTGAGTGCAGTGAGGTAGGTGGGTACACTGAGGTAGGTGAGTGCAGTGAGGTAGGTGGGTGCACTGAGGTAGGTGAGTGCAGTGAGGTAGGTGAGTGCAGTGAGGTAGGTGGGTGCACTGAGGTAGGTGAGTGCAGTGAGGTAGGTGGGTACACTGAGGTAGGTGAGTGCAGTGAGGTAGGTGGGTGCACTGAGGTAGGTGAGTGCAGTGAGGTAGGTGGGTGCACTGAGGTAGGTGAGTGCAGTGAGGTAGGTGGGTACACTGAGGTAGGTGAGTGCAGTGAGGTAGGTGGGTACACTGAGGTAGGTGAGTGCAGTGAGGTAGGTGGGTGCACTGAGGTAGGTGAGTGCAGTGAGGTAGGTGAGTGCAGTGAGGTAGGTGGGTGCACTGAGGTAGGTGAGTGCAGTGAGGTAGGTGAGTGCAGTGAGGTAGGTGGGTACACTGAGGTAGGTGAGTGCAGTGAGGTAGGTGGGTGCACTGAGGTAGGTGAGTGCAGTGAGGTAGGTGGGTACACTGAGGTAGGTGAGTGCAGTGAGGTAGGTGGGTGCACTGAGGTAGGTGAGTGCAGTGAGGTAGGTGGGTACACTGAGGTAGGTGAGTGCAGTGAGGTATGTGGGTACACTGAGGTAGGTGAGTGCAGTGAGGTAGGTGGGTGCACTGAGGTAGGTGAGTGCAGTGAGGTAGGTGGGTGCACTGAGGTAGGTGAGTGCAGTGAGGTAGTTGGGTACACTGAGGTAGGTGGGTGCACTGAGGTAGGTGGGTACAGTGAGGTAGGTGAGTGCAGTGAGGTAGGTGGGTACACTGAGGTAGGTGAGTGCAGTGAGGTAGTTGGGTACACTGAGGTAGGTGGGTGCACTGAGGTAGGTGGGTACAGTGAGGTAGGTGAGTACAGTGAGGTAGGTGGGTACACTGAGGTAGGTGAGTGCAGTGAGATAGGTGGGTACACTGAGGTAGGTGAGTGCAGTGAGGTAGGTGGACACACTGAGGTAGGTGAGTGCAGTGAGGAAGGTGGGTACACTGAGGTAGGTGAGTGCAGTGAGGTAGGTGGGTACACTGAGGTAGGTGAGTGCAGTGAGGTAGGTGGGTACACTGAGGTAGGTGAGTGCAGTGAGGAAGGTGGGTACACTGAGGTAGGTGAGTGCAGTGAGGAAGGTGGGTACACTGAGGTAGGTGAGTGCAGTGAGGAAGGTGGGTACACTGAGGTAGGTGAGTGCAGTGAGGAAGGTGGGTACACTGAGGTAGGTGAGTGCAGTGAGGAAGGTGGGTACACTGAGGTAGGTGAGTGCAGTGAGGAAGGTGGGTGCACTGAGGTAGGTGAGTGCAGTGAGGAAGGTGGGTACACTGAGGTAGGTGAGTGCAGTGAGGAAGGTGGGTACACTGAGGTAGGTGAGTGCAGTGAGGAAGGTGGGTACACTGAGGTAGGTGAGTGCAGTGAGGAAGGTGGGTACACTGAGGTAGGTGAGTGCAGTGAGGTAGGTGGGTGCACTGAGGTAGGTGAGTGCAGTGAGGAAGGTGGGTACACTGAGGTAGGTGAGTGCAGTGAGGTAGGTGGGTACACTGAGGTAGGTGAGTGCAGTGAGGTAGGTGGGTACACTGAGGTAGGTGAGTGCAGTGAGGTAGGTGGGTGCACTGAGGTAGGTGAGTGCAGTGAGGTAGGTGGGTACACTGAGGTAGGTGAGTGCAGTGAGGTAGGTGGGTACACTGAGGTAGGTGAGTGCAGTGAGGTAGGTGGGTGCACTGAGGTAGGTGAGTGCAGTGAGGTAGGTGGGTACACTGAGGTAGGTGAGTGCAGTGAGGTAGGTGGGTACACTGAGGTAGGTGAGTGCAGTGAGGTAGGTGGGTGCACTGAGGTAGGTGAGTGCAGTGAGGTAGGTGGGTACACTGAGGTAGGTGAGTGCAGTGAGGTAGGTGGGTACACTGAGGTAGGTGAGTGCAGTGAGGTAGGTGGGTACACTGAGGTAGGTGAGTGCAGTGAGGTAGGTGGGTACACTGAGGTAGGTGAGTGCAGTGAGGTAGGTGGGTGCACTGAGGTAGGTGAGTGCAGAGAGGTAGGTGGGTGCACTGAGGTAGGTGAGTGCAGTGAGGTAGGTGGGTACACTGAGGTAGGTGAGTGCAGTGAGGTAGGTGGGTACACTGAGGTAGGTGGGTACAGTGAGGTAGGTGGGTACACTGAGGTAGGTGGGTACAGTGAGGTAGGTGGGTACACTGAGGTAGGTGGGTACAGTGAGGTAGGTGGGTACACTGCAGTGGTCACTACAAAATGAGTGGACACTGAGGTAGGCTGGATTACACGATATTCACTTAGAACTGAGGTATCTTATTATTTTATACACATTAAACAAATTTTGGCAGCTCAACACATCCACCATGCTTCATCCACCATGCTTCATCCACCATGCTTCATCCACCATGCTTCATCCACCATGCTTCATCCACCATGCTTCATCCACCATGCTTCATCCACCATGCTTCATCCCCCATGCTTCATCCACCATGCTTCATCCACCATGCTTCATCCACCATGCTTCATCCACCATGCTTCATCCACCATGCTTCATCCACCATGCTTCATCCACCATGCTTCATCCACCATGCTTCATCCACCATGCTTCATCCCCCATGCTTCATCCACCATGCTTCATCCACCATGCTTCATCCACCATGCTTCATCCACCATGCTTCATCCACCATGCTTCATCCCCCATGCTTCATCCACCATGCTTCATCCACCATGCTTCATCCACCATGCTTCATCCACCATGCTTCATCCACAATGCTTCATCCACCATGCTTCATCCACCATGCTTCATCCACCATGCTTCATCCACCATGCTTCATCCACCATGCTTCATCCACCATGCTTCATCCACAATGCTTCATCCCCCATGCTTCATCCACCATGCTTTATCCACCATGCTTCATCCACCATGCTTCATCCACCATGCTTTATCCACCATGCTTCATCCCCCATGCTTCATCCACCATGCTTTATCCACCATGCTTCATCCCCCATGCTTCATCCACCATGCTTCATCCACCATGCTTCATCCCCCATGCTTCATCCACCATGCTTCATCCACCATGCTTCATCCCCCATGCTTCATCCACCATGCTTCATCCACCATGCTTCATCCACCATGCTTCATCCACCATGCTTCATCCACCATGCTTCATCCACCATGCTTCATCCACAATGCTTCATCCCCCATGCTTCATCCACCATGCTTCATCCACCATGGTTCATCCACCTTGCTTTATCCACGTACAAAGAACTTTCACAGCACACATAAGTACGATAAGGCAACTAAATTACTGGGAACGGTTGAAGGTCCTTGATCTGTATTCCCTGGAACGCAGGCGAGAGAGATACATTATAGTATACACTTGGAAGGTCCTGGAGGGATTAGTACTAAACCTGCACACGAAAATCACTCCTATGACAGCAAAAGACTCGGCAGGAGATGCAACATTCCCTTGATGAAAATCAAGGGCGCCACGAGTACACTGAGAGACAACACAATGAGTGTCCGGAGCCCAAGACTATTCAACTGCCTCCCAGCATACATAAAGGGGATTACCAATGGACCCCCTGGTTGTCTTCAAGAAATCACTGTGCAGGCACCTGAAGTCAGTACCTGACCAACCGGGATGTGGTTCGTACGTCAGTTTGCGTGCGACCGGCAGTAACAGCCTGGAAGATCAGAACTTGATCCACCATGAGGCCTGGTTTCAGACCGAGGCGCGGGGGCGTTGATCCCCGAAACTTTTCTCCTGGTAAATTCCAGGTAAACAATGTTCATCCACCATGCTTCATCCACCATGCTTCATCCACCAAGCTTCGTACACCATGCTTCACGCACCATGCTTCAACTACCATGCTTCATCCACCATGATTCACCTACCATGCTTCATCCACCACGCTTCATCCACCACGCTTCATCCACCATGCTTTAATTACCACGCCTCATCCACCATGTTTTATCAACCATTCTTCATCCACCATGCTTCATCCACCATGCTTCACCCACCATATTTATCCACCATGTTTTAACTACCATGCTTCATCTACTATTCTTCATCAACCTTGCTTTCCTACGATGCTTCGTCCACCATTCTTCATCCACCATGCTTCATCCACAGTACTTCATCCACTGTGCTTTATCCACCATGCTTTAACTGCCATGCTTCATCCACCTTGCTTCAACTACCATCCTTCATCCACCATGCTTCATGCACCATGCTTCATCTGTCATGCTTTAAATACCATGCTCTGGTGGCCTGGTGGTTAACGCTCTCGCTTCACACGGTGAGGGCCTGGGTTCGATTCCCAGCCAGAGTAGAAACATTGGACGTATTTCTTTCCACCTGTTGTCTATGTTCCCCATCAGTAAAATGGGTACCTGGGTGTAAGTCGACTGGTGTGGGTCGCATCCTGGGACACTGACCTAAGGAGGCCTGGTCACAGACCGGGCCGCGGGGGCGTTGACCCCCGGAACTCTCTCCAGATAAACCAGCTTTTGAAAACTGACATTGAACACTGTCTGGAAAATCTTCCAACTCTTGCTCCAAACATCTTGCTACTGGGAGATTTAAACTTGAGACACCTAAAATGGAGGAATGTAGCAAATAACATTTTAGCAGAGATCCCCAGGAGGCAGCTCAGATGAAAATTCACGCACACGAGCTATTAAATCTTTTCACCAAATTCATCTTAAAGCAGCAAATATTACAGCCTACAAGACTAGAAAATAAGCAGGACTTTATCTTCATTATCAACGACAATCTGATATCTTACATTTCACAACATAACAGATGTACAGACATGTATGCATAGGGCTCCTGACCAGCAAAATGTGATCAGTCATGAGGTTGTTTTCAGGAAATTTTAACTTCAGTAACAAAAACGTTCAATGGAAATAAGTCAACAATGTCCTAAATGAAACAAGCTGGAGAGATATCCTAAACAACACAGATCCTAACCTTTGCCTAGAAAAAAAATACACTGTGGTTCTTGAGATCTACTCAAGGCACATTCCATTAAGAAAAAGAAGGAGAAGATGTAAACTAGAAAGAGAGAGACGCTCCCTATACAGACAAAGGCGAAGAATCACAGTTCTGCTAAGAGGTGCCAACATATCTGAAATACGAAAGGAGGCATTGGTCAATGAAACAGCAAATATCGAACTTAAGCTGAAGGAATCTTACAGGAGATAAGCATCGCTGGAAGAACTAAAAGCCATAAAGCAAATTGAAAATCAAAATCAAAATACTTCTTCTCTTATGCCAAATCTAAGGGAAAAACAACATCCAGTATTGGGCCCCTGCTTAGACGAGATGGGACTTACACAGATGACTGCCCAAAAAATGAGTGAGATGCTAAAGTCGCAATACTACTCAGTGTTCAGCGAGCCAATACCCAAACTAAGGGTCGGCAATCCAAATGAATTCTTTATGAACTATACCCAAATTTTAGTCATCTCAAAAATCTCGGATATTATCCTAACACCACAAGACTTTGAAAAGGCAATAAATGGCATGCCTATGCACTCTGCCCCAGGCCCAGATTCATGGAACTCCGTGTTCATCAAGAACCGTAAGAGGCCCCTGTCAAGTGCCTTCAGCATTCTATGGAGAGAGAGCAAGGACACAGGGGTCATCCCACACTCACTAAAAACAACAGACATAGCCCCACTCTACAAAGGTGGCAGTAAAGTAATTGTAAAGAACTACAGACCGATGACACTAACATCCGTTATCATAAAAAAACTTTGTAAGGGTTCTAAGAAGCAAGATCCCCAACCACCTAGATACCCATCAATTACACAACCCAGGGCAACACGAGTTTAGAGAAGGCCGCTCCTGCCTGTCCCAGCTACTGGACCACTATGACAAGGTCCTGGATGCTGTAGAGGTTAAAAAAATGCAGATGTAGTATACACAGACTTGTAACAGCCTTCGACAAGTGTGTAATAGCACGAAAAATGCATGATAAAGGAATAACAGGAAAAGTTGGTAGATGGATCTATAACTTCCTGACAAATAGAACACAAAGAGTAATAGTAAACAGAGTAAAATCCGAGGCGGCTACGGTGAAAAGCTCTGTTCCACAAGACACAGTACTGGCTCCCATCCTATTTCTCATCCTCGTATGTGGCCTAGACAGAGATGTAAGTGTCTTCCTTTGCGGATGACACCAGAATTACCATGACAGTGATCTCCATCGAAGACACCGCAAGACTCCAAGCGGACATCAACCAAATCTTCAAATGGGCCACTCAAAACAATAAGAAGTTTAATGAAAAGAAATTTCAACTACACAGATACAGAAAACTTGAGAAAATTAAAACTGTATGAGAGTATACAACAAATCCTAGCCATACAATAGAACGAAAAAGTAATATGAAGGACCTGGGAGTGATAATGTCAGTGGATCTAGTCTTCAAAGACCACAACAATGTATCTACCGCATCTGCTAGGAAAATGATAGGATGGATAAAGAGAACCTTCAAAACTAGGGATGCCAAGGCCATGATGATTCTCTTCATATTGCTTGTTCTCTCTAGGCTGGAATACTGCTGTACACTAACTGCCCCTTTCAAGGCTGGCGAAATTGTTGACCTGCAGAGTGTACAAAGAACTTTCACGGCACACATAAGTACAATAAGGCGCCTCAATTACTGGGAACGGTTAAGTCCCTTGATTTGCATTCCCTGGAATGCAGACGAGAGAGATACATAATAATATACACTTGGAAAATCTTAGAGTGACTAGTACCAAACTTGCACAAGAAAATCACTACTTTTGAAAGCAAAAGACTCGGCAGGAGATGCAACATATACTCAATAAAAAGAAAGGCGCCACGAGTACACTGAGAGACAACGCAATAAGTGTCCGGGGCCCAAGACTGTTCAACTGCCTCCCAGCATATATAACGGGGATTACTAATAGACCCCTGGGTCTATTGGTAATCCCCGTCAGTACTTGACCAGCCGGGCTGTGGTTACTAAGTTTGCGTGTGGCCAGCAGTTACAGCCTGGTTGATCAGATCCTAATCCACCATTAGGTATGGTCTCAGACAGAGCCGCTGGGGCGTTGACCTCCGAAACCCTCCATGTATACCATGCTTCAACGACCATGCTTCATCCACCAAGCTTCATCCACCATGCTTCAACAATTTTTAATCCCCCAAGCTTCAACTACCATACTTCATCCACCATGCTTCATCCAACATGCTTCATCCACCATGCTTCATCCAACATGCTTCATCCACCATGCTTCAACTACCATGCTTCATCCACCATGTTTCAACTACCATGCTTCGACTCACGAAATCGTAATAACACGATTACTAACAAACCACGTAACGGATGGGAATTGAACTCACGGTGAGTGAGTCGTAAAACTCCGGGCCAGTGCGTAAGCCACTGGACCAGCTGGCTACGATAAGATTCACCCAATTAGGTAATCTTTATACACTACGGGGACGTTAGTATGCTCCCCACTGTTGCCTGTGAGGGGACTTGAGCTAGAGTTCGTCATGGACACGGTGGCCGGAGATTCTTCTGTTAAAACTTGTGTTTGTGGTCACAATGGGACCTATGCTAACCTTCCTATGGTGTATAAGTATACCTAGTTGGATGAACCTTATTGTAGCCAGCTGGCCCAGTGGCTTACGCTACATATATTCGGATTCTTTAGAGCAGAGAGTAGTCGAGGCTAGATACACTCTAAGATACTTATCTTAGAGAGGGTAGTTGTAGAATCAAGGTGCATTTAAAAGATCATCATTTCTTTCTAAATCCTCTGGAAATGCGCTCCAGTTTGATTTAAGCGAGAAAAATTTCGTGAGGTGTCAGTTGATCTGCCAGGAGTGAACAACACGGAAAATTAACAGTGCCATCTTCGGTGATACTCTGTAGCTTAATGACATCAAAGGGATTCGAGTGAGGTAAATGCCTGAATTAATGACAGAAAACGAATCTAGCATATTTTAAGCCATTTGAACCTTTTATCTCCTTATCAGCTACACTCTCCCAAAACTAATGTTCCTTTCGAGACGGCTTCCATTACCCAGTAGCCCCAAACTAGGCAAGTATGATGTCTTTCTGATGTCCAGACTACAAAAGATTTTAATTCTTCTTCGGATGCTTCCCACTGGGAAGAAGCTACGCGTCCAATCAGTCGTGATGGGAGATATACATGGGAGATATACATGGGTGCCTAAATTATACTGGAGGGCATAATGTGCTCCTAAGTCACAGGAGAAGCTCTGATGATGGCTAAGTGTTTCAGTGGAAATAAAGTTATCCAACCCTTCTTTACGTCAAACTTAATTGCTTCATATTCTCCAGGCAATGTAAGACTCTTTCGGGTTTAGCTCTTTCCCGTGAATGTAATATTAGTAATAATTCGCCACACCCAGCGGGGTAACATGACTCCTGCTGTCGCAGCCCCATGATCAGCAGGTTATATTAATTCTCTGCTGGATGGAAGTCTCTTCACGGCGCTTCCATAACAAGATCTCACCCAGTCCCACTCGCGCCCTCTCCTACCCCGACCATCCGAAAGAAAAAAAAGATATGCAAATTTGTTTTAACCGCAGTCGAAGTTAAAGCCACACTGAGCAAAACGGCAATGAATAACGAGATTCAAGTATTGCTGGAAGTGTTCAGATGTTAAGTAAAAGATATCCGCATACTTGATGTCTCTAACGATTTAGACAAAAACAGATACTCTGAGAGATGGTAAAGCTTTCGTAACAGTAACTCCAAGACTGCTGGAACAAAATCTTTGAAGTTCAGCAGCTACTGAACCAAAAGTGGAATGCATGACTATATCCTCGACTCCCTACTGACATTCAATTTTCTTATGTACGCAACACATTCTGTGTGATGGAACATGGCATCACATAGCTTTTAACTCACAAAATCGTAATAACATAATTGTAATTAACTTACGGAAGTCATGTTGACTAAACCCATGGAAAGTCAGTCATGAAACTAATCACTGTGGGTTGAAAAATGGTAAAAATACCGATAACCTAATGAATAAGACGCTGGTGCAACAGTTGGGTATATTCATTGTAGTAGAGAAATGAAAATGATGTAATCAGTCCATCAACCTTGGAGAAATAGTATTTGAAGTGATCAGTCCCTCAGCCTGGAGAAGAACTCTTGTACTACTACTACTACTTCTACTACTACCACCTCTTCCTGCCTATATATAGCCGTCCTGCTCCACCTCTGTTAGTGTGACTTTGTCAATGGTCCAAGTCGGACTGAAACGTCGTCGTAAGCTTCTCTCTTTTATGTGCGGGTTATTTGTGTATAGAACTCTTCATCTCACTATTACATCTGCTGCCTCTGTGTTAGACTGAAGACACTTACTGTCTAATAATAAAAATAATAATAAAATAATAATAATAATATATTCGTTTACTACAAGTACATATACAAGGTATACAGCTGACATCAATGACATACTACTATTTAGAAAGCCGCTAGTTATGCATAGCATTTCGGGCAAATTAGGTCAGTTTTGTCCCAGGATGCGACCCACACCAGCCGACTAACATCCAGGTACCTATTTTACTGGTGGGTGTAAGGAAACACGTCCAATGTCTCTACCCCTTCACCGGAAATCGAACCCGTACACCTCACCGTGTGATGCGAGAGCTTTTGCCACCAGGTCACGGGACACCATGTAGACAGAAAGTTTGTGTGATGAATGGTTTGAAAAACCGACAAGTTGAAGATTGAGACACTTATGCAGCATATGGGAATCTTTATTCAGGAAACGTTTCGCCACGCAGTGGCTTCATCAGTCCAATACGCCTTCTTTGTATTGGACTGATGAAGCCACTGCGTGGCGAAACGTTTCCTGAATAAAGATTCCCATATGCTGCATAAGTGTCTCAATCTTCAGACAGAAAGTTTCAACAGTAAAGATAGCCTATTGCTGCACATGTGCCTCACTCATCCACTAACCACTGTATACACCAGCATAATAAGATTCAATCAACTAGGGATATTTCAATTCCTTACGAATAAACATAAGTGTTAGAAGCTTTAGCTTTAGTATTTTCAGAAGCTTTATAAAACGACTCGCGAAAGCTTAAAAACACGATTGTAAACATCTTAGCGGATGGGTTCGAAATCATGGTGAGACAGCCCTAAAATTATAAAATCCTGCATTGTGGCTACAGTGGGGTTCGGGCTTTCCTTCCTAGGAAACAGAAATATACTTCGTTTGATTAATATTTTTAGGCCGACATTGTGAATTGGTAAACAAACTTGAATGCTAGTACCTAACACTGTCTCACACACACACACACACACATATATATATATATATATATATATATATATATATATATATATATATATATATATATATATATATATATATATATATATATATATATATATATATATATATATATATATATATATATATATATATATATTATATATATATATATATATATATATATATATATATATATATATATATATATATATATATATATATATATATATATATATATATATAGATGGGGTCCACCTCTGGTGTAAATTGTGGGACCCATAGCCTCGGAGAAGTGGATACAAAGGCTTCAAGGAAGAATATTTGGATTTCTTCCTGAAGCCATTTGAATATTCCACTTCCCCTACCACCCCATCTTTTAAACTATTTTTTTTTACCAATAGGAATATTTTATTACATAATATGGCACAGAAGATTTAAGAGATACTATATATATTATATATATATATATATATATATATATATATATATATATATATATATATATATATATATATATATATATATATATATATATATATATATATATATATATATATATATATATATATATATATATATATATATATATATATATATATATATATATATATATATATATATATATACGTATATGCAATAAGATCACAGTAAACAGGTAATAATGTGAGTAGTCACGAAAGCGCTTGGAATTTCTCTATTCTTTCAGAGTGGTTGTTTTGCATATATATATATATATATATATATATATATATATATATATATATATATATATATATATATATATATATATATATATATATATAAATGTGTTCTTGCTAATTGACGAGTTTTACCTATTCAACACGACATATTTATATACAAAGTGAGTTGCAGTCATCGGGAGTACTAAATTTTGTCCAAAAGAGAAAATATACAATAACTTACTCTAACAGGAGTCGACCTGAGCTGGCTTTACTAAGCCCTACATAATTGCTGAGATTATCTGGCTTGAGGTCATTAACCAAGGTGTAATGACCGTGCGATAACTGCTCTTTTCTGATGATTGCTTTCATTTCCTGGCGTCATGGCAGTTAGTGGCAACGTAGGCGGTATAAGCGTAAGACCCGCCTTACAGAGGTGTGGGGTGGCTTTGGAAAAGGATTTGCGACAAAGGTAATGGAGCCATTTGTGTGTGAGAGACGGAGCTGTCTGGCCGCGGCTTACTGCTGAACGACTCCCGCGGCGAGAATACCTCGGCCAGCCATTGATACGGTAAGAGTATAATTGAAAATTATAATCTTGGAACGATACCTGCGGCGAAGCAAGAGTTATGTGAGGGAACTGTTATAGAAAATTACTATTATTATTATTATTATTATTATTATTATTATTATTATTATTATTATTATTATTATTATTATTATTATTATTATTATTATTAATTATATTGTTGATGCTATTATTATTAGTTTTAGAATTGTCTTCAAACTGGGGTTCAGTCTTCTATACGATTAAATATTTTACCAGACTTTAATACTTGTTATTCCCGGTCAGACTAGAGCAGGCTAGATTAGATTAATTTACTAACTTTTCTCACTAAGGTGTTTGAGGAGGTAGATCATGGTAATGAATATGATATTGTGTATATGGACTTCAGTAAGGCTTTCGATAGAGTTCCACACCAGAGGCTATTGAGTAAACTAAGGCCCACAGAATAGGAGGAGAAATTTTTTCCTGGGTAGAGGCATGGCTGACAAATAGACAGCAGAGAGTTTGCATAAATGGGGTGAAATCAGAATGGGGGCACGTCACAAGCGGTGTTCCTCAGGGGTCAGTGTTGGGCCCGTTCTTGTTCACAATTTACATAAACGACATAGATGAGGGAATAAATAGCGACATAAGCAAATTTGCTGATGACACCAAAATAGGCCGTCCAATTCATTCTAATGAGGACACTAGAGCACTCCAGGATGATTTGAATAGACTGATGCAATGGTCGGAGAAGTGGCAGATGCAGTTTAATATTGACAAATGCAAAGTTCTAAATGTTGGACAGTTAAATAACCATGCCACATGTAAACTAAATAATGTAGAACTTAATACTACTGACTGCGAAAAGGATTTAGGAGTTCTGGTTAGCAGTAATCTAAAACCAAGACAACACTGCATTAGTGTTCGCAATAAAGCTAACAGAATTCTTGGCTTCATATCTAGAAGTATAAATAATAGAAGTCCTCAGGTTGTTCTTCAACTCTATATATCCTTGGCTAGGCCTCATTTAGACTATGCTGCTCAGTTCTGGTCACCGTATTACAGAATGGATATAAATGCTCTGGAAAACGTACAGAGGAGGATGACAAAGATGATCCCATGTATCAGAAATCTTCCCTATGAGGATAGACTGAGGCCCTGAATCTGCACTCTCTCGAAAGACGTAGAATTAGGGGGGATATGATCGAGGTGTATAAATGGAAAACAGGAATAAATAAAGGGGATGTAAAGAGCGTGCTGAAAATTTCCAGCCAAGACAAGACTCGCAACAATGGTTTCAAGTTGGAAAAAATCAGATATATAGGAAAGCACTGGTTTGGTAATAGTGTTGTGGATGAGTGGAACAAACTCCTGAGTACAGTTATTCAGGCTAAAACGTTGTGTAGTTTTAAAAATAGGTTACATAAATACATGAGTGGGTGTTGGTGGGTGTGAGTTGGACCTGACTAGCTTGTGCTGCTGGGTCTGGTGCCGTGCTCCTTCGTTGAGTTGAGGTGACCAGACTGGGTGGGTCATTGGGCTTATCCGGGGGGGTGGGGGGTACATGGACCTGCTCCGCATGGGTCAGTAGGCCTGTTGCAGTGTTTCTTCTTTCTTATGTTCTTATGTTCTTATGAAAGATAGGTTAGGTTAGGTTAGGTTAAGTTAGGTTAGGTTATGTTGCGTTAGGTTAAGTTAGGTTAGGTTAAGTTAGGTTAGGTTAGGTTAAATTAAGTTAGGCTAGGTTAAGTTAGGTTAGGTTAGGTTAGATTAAGTTAGGTTAGGTTAAGTTAGGTTAGGTTAGGTTAGCATAGCGAATATTAACCTGTATTTACGTATAAATGACGGACAATTTCGAAACAATAAAACTGAAAGATATAGTTGCGTCTAGAAGAGTGAAGGTGACGGTAATACCATCATAGACTGTAAGTCTCTACAGCAGCACCAAAGTAAGTTGAAAGATACGCAAACAACCCGCACTTTGGAGACTGAAGATTATAACGACGTTTCGATCAGACTTGGACCATTAACAAGTCACATTGAAGCGAGAAGAGGTCAGAACCTACCTACCTGGAGTCTACCTGGAGGGCATTCCGGGAATCAACGTCCCCGGTGGATCAGGGCCTGATCAACTAGGCTGTTACTGCTGGCAGCACCTGCATCACTTACAATGTAAAAAAGAAGTATTTTTGGGCCAAACCTAACAAAGAAACCTCATCAAACCTAACTTAACCTAATGTAGTTTTTTTTTTAGCTAAATTCTGTTGTATATATCACAGGTCAGTTTATACTGATTTAATATTACCAAAAATCAATTATTTTTTTTTTGGACTCAATTTTGCAGTTATGCAAAAAAAAAAAATAAGTTTTCTCCCTGATTATTCGGCAGATAATACATTTGCATTTTAGGCCAAACTGGCCCGTTCAGCTTAATAGGCACGACATATATATTATGTTGTATGATCTTCCTTCCAACACTCTGTGTTGAACGATATTCCGTCAGGCACTCCGGTGTTGAAGGATCTTCAGGCATTCTGGTGTTGAAGGATCTTCAGGCATTCTGGTGTTGAAGGATCTTGAAACACTCTGGTGTTGAAGGATCTTCATGCACTCTGGTGTTGAAGGATCCTCCTTCAGGCACTTTGGCATTGTATAATCGTCCTTCCAGCACTCTGGTATTGTATGATCGTCCTTCCAGCACTCTGGTATTGTATGATTGTCCTTCCAACACTCTGGGATTGTTTGATCGTCCTTCCAGCACTCTGGTATTGTAGGATCGTCCTTCCAGCAATCTGGTATTGTAGGATCGTCTTTTCAGCACTCTAGTATTGTATGATCGTCCTTCCAGCACTCTGGTATTGTATGATTGTCCTTCCAACACTCTGGGATTGTTTGATCGTCCTTCCAGCACTCTGGTATTGTAGGATCATCCTTCCAGCACTCTGGTATTGTAGGATCGCCCTTCGAGCACTCTGGTATTGTATGATTGTCCTTCTATCGCTCTGGTATTGTGTGATCGTCCTTTCAGCAATCTGGTATTGTAAGATCGTCCTTCCAGCACTCTAGTATTGTATGATTGTTCTTCCAGCACTCTGGTATTGTAGGATCGTCCTTCCAGCACTTTGGTATTGTAGGATCGTCCTTCCAGCACTCTGGTGCGTAAGGGTCGTACTTCCAGCACTCTGGAGTGGAAGGATCGTCTTCCAGCACTCTGGTGTGGAGGAATCGTCATTCCAGCACTCTAGTGTGGAAGAATCGTCCTTCCAACACTCTGGTATTGTAGGATCGTCCTTCCAGCACTCTGGTGTGGAAAGATCGTCCTTCCAGCACTCTGGTATTGTAGGATCGTCCTTCCAGCACTCTGGTGTGGAAGGATCGTCCTTCCAGCAGTCTAGTGTGGAAGGATCGTCCTTCCAGCACTCTGGTATTGTAGGATCGTCCTTCCAGCACTCTGGTGTGGAAAGATCGTCCTTCCAGCACTCTGGTATTGTAGAATCGTCCTTCCAGCACTCTGGTGTGGAAGGATCGTCCTTCCAGCAGTCTAGTGTGGAAGGATCGTCCTTCCAGCACTCTGGTAATGTAGGATCGTCCTTCCAGCACTCTGGAGTGGAAGGATCGTCCTTCCAGCACTCTGGTATTGTAGGATCGTCCTTCCAGCACTCTGGTGTGTAAGGATCGTCCTTCTGCACTCTGGTATTGTAGGATCGTCCTTCCAGCACTCTGGTGTGTAAGGATCGTCCTTCCGCACTCTGGTATTGTAGGATCGTCCTTCCAGCACTCTGGTGTGGAAGGATCGTCCTTCCACAACACAACCCCTTCCCCACAAACACAAGGACATCACAGCCCTTCCCCCGCAAACAAATGACATCACAACCCTTTCACCAGAAACATACAGATATCACTGGATCTGTTCTTCAAAGCAGAATAAAGCAGTAGAAGGCAGCCACTACTTCAATTATCCATTTTCAATATGACCTACTTACACCTGACCCCGGACGACAGGTCACACCTGACCCCAGACGACAGGTCAAACCTAACCCCGGAGGACAGGTCACCCCTGACACCTGACCCCAGACGACAGGTCACACCTGACCCCAGACGACAGGTCACATCTGACCCTGGTGGACATGTCACACCTGACCCCGGACGACACATGACACCTGGCCCTAGACGACAGGTCATACCTGACCCTGGACGACAGGTCACACTGTAGGATAGGTCACACGGAGGTCAACTACATTCATAGATGTGATGGTCATGATATGGGTAAGTGACAAAAGGGAGGGGGTGGGAAGGGTGGACTGATAATGAAGAGGGAAGAAAGAGAGAGAGAGAGAGAACGTGTTTGAGAGAATGTGTGAATGACGGGAAGAGAGTGGGTGAGGGGTGAAGAGTGTGGGTGAGGGGTGAAGAGTGTGGGTGAGGGGTGAAGAGTGTGGATGAGGGGTTGGAGAGGGTGTAAGAGTGGTTTTTTGAGTGGGTGAGGATGTTAGGTGAGTGTAGTAACAAACATCTCGTGTCAGCCAGCACAGATAGCCGTGTCAGCTAGCACAGACAGCCGTGTCAGCACAGACAGCCCCGTCAGCCAACACAGACAGCCTTGTCAGCCAGCACAGACAGCCCTGTCAGTCAACACGGACAGCCATGTCAGCCTGCACAGACAGCCGTATCAGCCAGCGACAGACGGGTGGCAGATTTAAGGATTAGTATCTAAAATTCCGAGGCCTAACCCTTCCTATCTTCCCTATCCAGTTCCTCCCTCACACTGGGCACTCCTACTCTTCCTTTACAGCACTCTCGCCTCTACACTCATATACATTAAAACTTACATCTTCACCCCTCTTCTACCCAGCATCTCAGAAATTTATCCTGAAGGAAGTGTTAACCTGGGAACAAATGCCATGTAAGTTTTAATTGTGAGTTATACTTTCACAAGTTTAAATTTACAATGGGGTTATTTAACACACTGGTATCTGGGTTCACACATACACTATATGATGTAGATTTAAACAGTTATAACCCAATAAAATCAAGGAAAATGTGTACTAAGACCGCACCGAATTTGCAGCCGAGTTTCTTGACGAGGAGTGTGTATACATACACCAAACCACTGAGCCACAGTTTTCTTCCCTTTTCATCAGGAACTGTAAGAGGAGAGCCCTCAGGATCATCAGTTCACCACACACTAACATCACTTTAAACAAAGTCTTATTCCTTCCCAACAGCCAAGTTACCCTGAATGTCTCTAGAGTCCTTGCACAAGCCAACACTAGAGTCGCCATCGCAGTGAGTACATCCATCAAAACCTGACCCGGACCAAAGTGATGAACCTTGAACCGGTTAATGCAAGCGTTTACTCAATCCCTTGCGGAGGCTGTAACAAGGTATACGTAGGTGAAACAGCAGGTACCTCACAAACACGCCTTAATAAACACGTCAATGCTTGCAGAAACAAGCAAAACAACTACAATAGCACCAACTACTACAACAAAAGCAACAGTATCACCAGTAACAGCAACAGCATCACTAACAACAACAAAATTAACATTATCAACAACAGTAACAGTAGCAACAAAAACAAAAAACAATAAAAAACAAAAACAACAATGGCAGCAACAATAACAATGTCAGCAACGATGACAACAACAGCAATAACAACACCAATACTTATAACAGCAGTGACAACAACAAAACTAAAAAGTACACCTCAAGAGAAACACTAACAACAACATTAACAACAACACCAACATTAACAAGAACACCATCAGCAAAAAACAGCACCAACAACAAGAGCAACAACAGTAACATTAGCAACAACATCAGCAACACCAATAATAAAATGAACTTAATAACAGCATACAAAATACTCGCAAGAATTGAAATGGCTGACAGAGAAAGGCTGTTTGACAGGTAGGAAGCAGGTACTCGGGGGCACAACCGGAAGTTAAAGACACAGATGAGTCTAAGGAATGCCACACGAATGCCAGAAGTGGTGGAAGCAGACTCATTACATAGATTTAAGAGCAGGTACGATAGGGGCCACAAGGCTAGGCGGGAGAAAATCTGACAGAGGTAAGTCGAGAGACGGGGCCATTAACTATGGTTCGACTCTTGCAACCACATATTGGTAAGTACTTATAAATACACACACACAAAAAACAGGCAAGTGTCTACTAACAAGTGCTTATACAACTAGTAACTACTACTACCACCACTACTACTACTACTTCTACTATTACTACTACTACTACTATTACACACACACACACACACTTCCTTAAGTTCTATAAGCGTGTAAACTCCGGAATCTCTACATGTAAGCCTAACGACCAATTGGGTACCTGGTAATGATCCGTAATTACCATCTGCTGCAGCAATTAGAGGTCAGCTGCTGTCGGTCGCCTCCACGCCTCCTTCCCTTTGATGTCGGCCGCTCCTGTCTGTGAAAGGAGAAGGAGGTGGAAGGGAGAGGAGTCTATTTCTGGAGTTCTTGTAATGGCTGTTGAAAACTTGCAATGATACCAGTGTTTGTTGTCTTGTAAGTGTTGTGAGCTGTTGAAATTTTACTGGGGCAACGTTTCGCTCTCCAGGAGCGAACGTTGTCAGAAATGTGTAGTGTGAAAGTTTTATTCTCTGCTGAACATGAAAGCCCATCAGGTGTGGAGAAGAGTAGTAGAAGAGGAGGCAGAAGGAAGGAAGGAAGGAGCATCCCTTTCCTATAGAGCTCAACTCTAGGCCTGCTCCCACTCCCTCAACACCAACACTAACACAAATCTCCACTTCCCTCCCCTTTTTTCTTCCCTTCCATACACCTAATCCCTCACTTCTCCCACAATGCTCACACCATCCCCAGCACTACTTTCCCCAGTCCTGTCAGATGATAAATTAAACACAAATGCAGGATAATTTTTCCATTGTGTCGGTATTGTATAACTTTCATCTCCATCCTGTCAGATGAGTAACGTACAGAAAGACCAGAAAAGCAAAAAACAGTGGATAGTTAGGGAAAGGAAGCTGACGGTGTAGTGCACATATGCAGATGAGTTATCAAACAAGAGTGATGAGCTGAAAGAGCAAATAGCAGATGTAATACCCAGACAAAATAGCTACCTTGGATACAAAACTGAAGTAAATGACATCAGATGCCATATTCACAGCAGGATGTTGACTGATAAAGAAGACAGAGGAAATTGGGGAGTTAAAGGAGTGGTACTGCCGGATTAAGGCATGGATTTTAGGGGCTGCAGCCCAGGGGCCTCCGCCAGTTGTAAGTTTATAATTATAGTATGTTATTACATCACGTATACACGTACATGATGAGCTGTTGACTGTTGTGATTAATACTTGATAGCGTGAATCCCTATAAGGTAGGCATTATTCAGTTTGCTAAGGCCTTATAATATAATGTCATTGTATAAATTTGCCATTTTTAAGTTTAATATTAATGATGTGTGTTATGTGTTGTTGTGTGTTACTAACATAAATAACTTTTTATGTAAAGAATAACTAAACTGAGACCAGGTGATTCATGCAAAGAATTAAATTCTTCTTCATCAGACATTCTGGCCAAAAGCATATGTCGTCTTTTTCCACGATGAGGCTTTTCCTTAAATCACTATTTATCATTTTTTTTTCACCCTATCAGGTTAATCAAGTCGGAGAAATAGAGGTTTCAGAGTGGAACAAGGCTAAGAAAAAGACAAAAATGTTGAAATATCACTACGGATTTACTTGTGTTTAATGATGACTTACGCGATCAGAGAGAGAGGGAGCTTCTCCAAGATGAAACATCTGAAGAATGCACACAGATCGACAGTGGCACAAGAACAACTAAACAGACTAGTTCTCATGGCAACTGAAAAAGATGTTCTCAACACTTACAGTTTACTGATATTTTGGAGAAATTTGTTTCCAAAAAAATTACGCAAAGCAAATATTTGAATTGTAATTCTGGTTTGCCTTGTAAAAAAAATAAATTTAATATTTCTTTAACTTTTTTCCTTTTGAAAATATCACTAAAGGCCTTAGAGTACCTGTAGCCCAGGGGCCTCACAGTGTGTGTAGCCCAGGGGCCTCACAATGTCTGTAGCCCAGGGGCCTCACAGTGTGTGTAGCCCAGGGGCCTCACAGTGTCTGTAGCCCAGGGGCCTCACAGTGTCTGTAGCCCAGGGGCCTCACAGTGTCTGTAGCCCAGGGGCCTCACAGTGTCTGTAGCCCAGGGGCCTCACAGTGTCTGTAGCCCAGGGGCCTCACAGTGTCTGTAGCCCAGGGGCCTCACAGTGTCTGTAGCCCAGGGGCCTCACAGTGTCTGTAGCCCAGGGGCCTCACAGTGTCTGTAGCCCAGGGGCCTCACAGTGTCTGTAGCCCAGAGGCCTCACAGTGTCTGTAGCCCAGGGGCCTCACAGTGTCTGTAGCCCAGGGGCCTCACAGTGTCTGTAGCCCAGGGGCCTCACAGTGTGTGTAGCCCAGGGGCCTCACAGTGTCTGTAGCCCAGGGGCCTCACAGTGTCTGTATCCCAGGGGCCTCACAGTGTCTGTATCCCAGGGGCCTCACAGTGTCTGTAGCCCAGGGGCCTCACAGTGTCTGTAGCCCAGGGGCCTCACAGTGTCTGTAGCCCAGGGGCCTCACAGTGTCTGTAGCCCAGGGGCCTCACAGTGTCTGTAGCCCAGGGGCCTCACAGTGTCTGTAGCCCAGGGGCCTCACAGTGTCTGTAGCCCAGGGGCCTCACAGTGTCTGTAGCCCAGGGACCTCACAGTGTCTGTAGCCCAGGGGCCTCACAGTGTCTGTAGCCCAGGGGCCTCACAGTGTCTGTAGCCCAGGGGCCTCACAGTGTCTGTAGCCCAGGGGCCTCACAGTGTCTGTAGCCCAGGGGCCTCACAGTGTCTGTAGCCCAGGGGCCTCACAGTGTCTGTAGCCCAGGGGCCTCACAGTGTCTGTAGCCCAGGGGCCTCACAGTGTCTGTAGCCCAGGGGCCTCACAGTGTCTGTAGCCCAGGGGCCTCACAGTGTCTGTAGCCCAGGGGCCTCACAGTGTCTGTAGCCCAGGGGCCTCACAGTGTCTGTAGCCCAGGGGGCTCACAGTGTCTGTAGCCCAGGGGCCTCACAGTGTCTGTAGCCCAGGGGCCTCACAGTGTCTGTAGCCCAGGGACCTATAAAATCTTAATCCGGCTCTGCTAATCAGAAATCAGTGAAGTATTGAAGAGATGAGCGGGATAAACAGACTTGAAGTGACTTTATACTATATAATGAGCTCAGTTAAGACGGGAGTACCCATGGTAGTAACTGTAGTGATAAACAACGTAATATTAGGAGACGAAGACATAAATATGAAGACATAAACAAGCCATGTGTTCAACCATATTAGAAGCAGCTAGGAGTGAACATAAGGATAAAGCACAGCTACTTATGGGTGATTTCACCCACAATAAAGAGTAAGAATTTGGACTCACAAGGGGTACCAAAAACATGAAGTGTCAAGTTGATGAGGATGGTTAGGGGAAATTTCATTTATCAGCATATTAAGAATATGACAGTAATTCGATAAAGGAACTCTGCAAAGTGCAGAACGATTAAAATAGCTGTTCACGATGTAAACAAAACATTAACAGAAGGTTTCATTTGCTACTGCACAAATAAAAAATTTGTCAGATAAGAGTTTACTTGAATTCAACCCTAGCAAACGCAAAGGTATGAAGATTGGGGAAAGGGCTAGAAGACCACACACCGAGTACAGACTTAAAACAAAGAATAGCGCAGATCTGACTCGGTGAAACAACTAAGATTGAGCATATTGCCAGATATATCGCCAGAGGCTCACATCAACCGAACAACCTCCGGAGTCAAAGCTCACCTGGCACTTTAAGAAGTAGCTTTCAAGAGTCTCAACAAAGGGCCATTCCAGCCTCTTATACAATATATGTTAGGCCTGTCTTGGTGAATGCAGCGCAGGAATGGAACCCACACCTGATGAAGTATGTTAGGAAACAAGAGAAAGAGCAAGGGTAAACAACTCGCTTATTCTACAACTAGAACCTTTGAGCTATAAAGAGAAGATAATCTTGAGAGATGGCAGTTTTCAAATGATAGTAACTCCAGCTATGCTGGAATGAAACCTTTGAGGCTGCCGTAGTTTATGAACCCTTGCTGGAACACTCGACGATATATCTCCCATTGCTCTACTGAAGGATGGCGCTTGTATGAGCGCCATCCTGCGTGACGGAATGTGAGAGGAAAAATAGATAGGTCTGTTCCCAGTGTGTAGTTGTTGTATAGAAGAGCAGCACACTGCGGGTGCACCCAGGTTGTTGTTGTATAGAAGAGCAGCACACTGCGGGTGCACCCAGGTTGTTGTTGTATAGAAGAGCAGCACACTGCGGGTGCACCCAGGTTGTTGTTGTATAGAAGAGCAGCACACTGCGGGTGCACCCAGGTTGTTGTTGTATAGAAGAGCAGCACACTGCGGGTGCACCCAGGTTGTTGTTGTATAGAAGAGCAGCACACTGCGGGTGCACCCAGGTTGTTGTTGTATAGAAGAGCAGCACACTGCGGGTGCACCCAGGTTGTTGTTGTATAGAAGAGCAGCACACTGCGGGTGCACCCAGGTTGTTGTTGTATAGAAGAGCAGCACACTGCGGGTGCACCCAGGTTGTTGTTGTATAGAAGAGCAGCACACTGCGGGTGCACCCAGGTTGTTGTTGTATAGAAGAGCAGCACACTGCGGGTGCACCCAGGTTGTTGTTGTATAGAAGAGCAGCACACTGCGGGTGCACCCAGGTTGTTGTTGTATAGAAGAGCAGCACACTGCGGGTGCACCCAGGTTGTTGTTGTATAGAAGAGCAGCACACTGCGGGTGCACCCAGGTTGTTGTTGTATAGAAGAGCAGCACACTGCGGGTGCACCCAGGTTGTTGTTGTATAGAAGAGCAGCACACTGCGGGTGCACCCAGGTTGTTGTTGTATAGAAGAGCAGCACACTGCGGGTGCACCCAGGTTGTTGTTGTATAGAAGAGCAGCACACTGCGGGTGCACCCAGGTTGTTGTTGTATAGAAGAGCAGCACACTGCGGGTGCACCCAGGTTGTTGTTGTATAGAAGAGCAGCACACTGCGGGTGCACCCAGGTTGTTGTTGTATAGAAGAGCAGCACACTGCGGGTGCACCCAGGTTGTTGTTGTATAGAAGAGCAGCACACTGCGGGTGCACCCAGGTTGTTGTTGTATAGAAGAGCAGCACACTGCGGGTGCACCCAGGTTGTTGTTGTATAGAAGAGCAGCACACTGCGGGTGCACCCAGGTTGTTGTTGTATAGAAGAGCAGCACACTGCGGGTGCACCCAGGTTGTTGTTGTATAGAAGAGCAGCACACTGCGGGTGCACCCAGGTTGTTGTTGTATAGAAGAGCAGCACACTGCGGGTGCACCCAGGTTGTTGTTGTATAGAAGAGCAGCACACTGCGGGTGCACCCAGGTTGTTGTTGTATAGAAGAGCAGCACACTGCGGGTGCACCCAGGTTGTTGTTGTATAGAAGAGCAGCACACTGCGGGTGCACCCAGGTTGTTGTTGTATAGAAGAGCAGCACACTGCGGGTGCACCCAGGTTGTTGTTGTATAGAAGAGCAGCACACTGCGGGTGCACCCAGGTTGTTGTTGTATAGAAGAGCAGCACACTGCGGGTGCACCCAGGTTGTTGTTGTATAGAAGAGCAGCACACTGCGGGTGCACCCAGGTTGTTGTTGTATAGAAGAGCAGCACACTGCGGGTGCACCCAGGTTGTTGTTGTATAGAAGAGCAGCACACTGCGGGTGCACCCAGGTTGTTGTTGTATAGAAGAGCAGCACACTGCGGGTGCACCCAGGTTGTTGTTGTATAGAAGAGCAGCACACTGCGGGTGCACCCAGGTTGTTGTTGTATAGAAGAGCAGCACACTGCGGGTGCACCCAGGTTGTTGTTGTATAGAAGAGCAGCACACTGCGGGTGCACCCAGGTTGTTGTTGTATAGAAGAGCAGCACACTGCGGGTGCACCCAGGTTGTTGTTGTATAGAAGAGCAGCACACTGCGGGTGCACCCAGGTTGTTGTTGTATAGAAGAGCAGCACACTGCGGGTGCACCCAGGTTGTTGTTGTATAGAAGAGCAGCACACTGCGGGTGCACCCAGGTTGTTGTTGTATAGAAGAGCAGCACACTGCGGGTGCACCCAGGTTGTTGTTGTATAGAAGAGCAGCACACTGCGGGTGCACCCAGGTTGTTGTTGTATAGAAGAGCAGCACACTGCGGGTGCACCCAGGTTGTTGTTGTATAGAAGAGCAGCACACTGCGGGTGCACCCAGGTTGTTGTTGTATAGAAGAGCAGCACACTGCGGGTGCACCCAGGTTGTTGTTGTATAGAAGAGCAGCACACTGCGGGTGCACCCAGGTTGTTGTTGTATAGAAGAGCAGCACACTGCGGGTGCACCCAGGTTGTTGTTGTATAGAAGAGCAGCACACTGCGGGTGCACCCAGGTTGTTGTTGTATAGAAGAGCAGCACACTGCGGGTGCACCCAGGTTGTTGTTGTATAGAAGAGCAGCACACTGCGGGTGCACCCAGGTTGTTGTTGTATAGAAGAGCAGCACACTGCGGGTGCACCCAGGTTGTTGTTGTATAGAAGAGCAGCACACTGCGGGTGCACCCAGGTTGTTGTTGTATAGAAGAGCAGCACACTGCGGGTGCACCCAGGTTGTTGTTGTATAGAAGAGCAGCACACTGCGGGTGCACCCAGGTTGTTGTTGTATAGAAGAGCAGCACACTGCGGGTGCACCCAGGTTGTTGTTGTATAGAAGAGCAGCACACTGCGGGTGCACCCAGGTTGTTGTTGTATAGAAGAGCAGCACACTGCGGGTGCACCCAGGTTGTTGTTGTATAGAAGAGCAGCACACTGCGGGTGCACCCAGGTTGTTGTTGTATAGAAGAGCAGCACACTGCGGGTGCACCCAGGTTGTTGTTGTATAGAAGAGCAGCACACTGCGGGTGCACCCAGGTTGTTGTTGTATAGAAGAGCAGCACACTGCGGGTGCACCCAGGTTGTTGTTGTATAGAAGAGCAGCACACTGCGGGTGCACCCAGGTTGTTGTTGTATAGAAGAGCAGCACACTGCGGGTGCACCCAGGTTGTTGTTGTATAGAAGAGCAGCACACTGCGGGTGCACCCAGGTTGTTGTTGTATAGAAGAGCAGCACACTGCGGGTGCACCCAGGTTGTTGTTGTATAGAAGAGCAGCACACTGCGGGTGCACCCAGGTTGTTGTTGTATAGAAGAGCAGCACACTGCGGGTGCACCCAGGTTGTTGTTGTATAGAAGAGCAGCACACTGCGGGTGCACCCAGGTTGTTGTTGTATAGAAGAGCAGCACACTGCGGGTGCACCCAGGTTGTTGTTGTATAGAAGAGCAGCACACTGCGGGTGCACCCAGGTTGTTGTTGTATAGAAGAGCAGCACACTGCGGGTGCACCCAGGTTGTTGTTGTATAGAAGAGCAGCACACTGCGGGTGCACCCAGGTTGTTGTTGTATAGAAGAGCAGCACACTGCGGGTGCACCCAGGTTGTTGTTGTATAGAAGAGCAGCACACTGCGGGTGCACCCAGGTTGTTGTTGTATAGAAGAGCAGCACACTGCGGGTGCACCCAGGTTGTTGTTGTATAGAAGAGCAGCACACTGCGGGTGCACCCAGGTTGTTGTTGTATAGAAGAGCAGCACACTGCGGGTGCACCCAGGTTGTTGTTGTATAGAAGAGCAGCACACTGCGGGTGCACCCAGGTTGTTGTTGTATAGAAGAGCAGCACACTGCGGGTGCACCCAGGTTGTTGTTGTATAGAAGAGCAGCACACTGCGGGTGCACCCAGGTTGTTGTTGTATAGAAGAGCAGCACACTGCGGGTGCACCCAGGTTGTTGTTGTATAGAAGAGCAGCACACTGCGGGTGCACCCAGGTTGTTGTTGTATAGAAGAGCAGCACACTGCGGGTGCACCCAGGTTGTTGTTGTATAGAAGAGCAGCACACTGCGGGTGCACCCAGGTTGTTGTTGTATAGAAGAGCAGCACACTGCGGGTGCACCCAGGTTGTTGTTGTATAGAAGAGCAGCACACTGCGGGTGCACCCAGGTTGTTGTTGTATAGAAGAGCAGCACACTGCGGGTGCACCCAGGTTGTTGTTGTATAGAAGAGCAGCACACTGCGGGTGCACCCAGGTTGTTGTTGTATAGAAGAGCAGCACACTGCGGGTGCACCCAGGTTGTTGTTGTATAGAAGAGCAGCACACTGCGGGTGCACCCAGGTTGTTGTTGTATAGAAGAGCAGCACACTGCGGGTGCACCCAGGTTGTTGTTGTATAGAAGAGCAGCACACTGCGGGTGCACCCAGGTTGTTGTTGTATAGAAGAGCAGCACACTGCGGGTGCACCCAGGTTGTTGTTGTATAGAAGAGCAGCACACTGCGGGTGCACCCAGGTTGTTGTTGTATAGAAGAGCAGCACACTGCGGGTGCACCCAGGTTGTTGTTGTATAGAAGAGCAGCACACTGCGGGTGCACCCAGGTTGTTGTTGTATAGAAGAGCAGCACACTGCGGGTGCACCCAGGTTGTTGTTGTATAGAAGAGCAGCACACTGCGGGTGCACCCAGGTTGTTGTTGTATAGAAGAGCAGCACACTGCGGGTGCACCCAGGTTGTTGTTGTATAGAAGAGCAGCACACTGCGGGTGCACCCAGGTTGTTGTTGTATAGAAGAGCAGCACACTGCGGGTGCACCCAGGTTGTTGTTGTATAGAAGAGCAGCACACTGCGGGTGCACCCAGGTTGTTGTTGTATAGAAGAGCAGCACACTGCGGGTGCACCCAGGTTGTTGTTGTATAGAAGAGCAGCACACTGCGGGTGCACCCAGGTTGTTGTTGTATAGAAGAGCAGCACACTGCGGGTGCACCCAGGTTGTTGTTGTATAGAAGAGCAGCACACTGCGGGTGCACCCAGGTTGTTGTTGTATAGAAGAGCAGCACACTGCGGGTGCACCCAGGTTGTTGTTGTATAGAAGAGCAGCACACTGCGGGTGCACCCAGGTTGTTGTTGTATAGAAGAGCAGCACACTGCGGGTGCACCCAGGTTGTTTTTGTATAGAAGAGCAGCACACTGCGGGTGCACCCAGGTTGTTGTTGTATAGAAGAGCAGCACACTGCGGGTGCACCCAGGTTGTTGTTGTATAGAAGAGCAGCACACTGCGGGTGCACCCAGGTTGTTGTTGTATAGAAGAGCAGCACACTGCGGGTGCACCCAGGTTGTTGTTGTATAGAAGAGCAGCACACTGCGGGTGCACCTAGGTTGTTGTTGTATAGAAGAGCAGCACACTGCGGGTGCACCCAGGTTGTTGTTGTATAGAAGAGCAGCACACTGCGGGTGCACCCAGGTTGTTGTTGTATAGAAGAGCAGCACACTGCGGGTGCACCCAGGTTGTTGTTGTATAGAAGAGCAGCACACTGCGGGTGCACCCAGGTTGTTGTTGTATAGAAGAGCAGCACACTGCGGGTGCACCCAGGTTGTTGTTGTATAGAAGAGCAGCACACTGCGGGTGCACCCAGGTTGTTGTTGTATAGAAGAGCAGCACACTGCGGGTGCACCCAGGTTGTTGTTGTATAGAAGAGCAGCACACTGCGGGTGCACCCAGGTTGTTGTTGTATAGAAGAGCAGCACACTGCGGGTGCACCCAGGTTGTTGTTGTATAGAAGAGCAGCACACTGCGGGTGCACCCAGGTTGTTTTTGTATAGAAGAGCAGCACACTGCGGGTGCACCCAGGTTGTTGTTGTATAGAAGAGCAGCACACTGCGGGTGCACCCAGGTTGTTGTTGTATAGAAGAGCAGCACACTGCGGGTGCACCCAGGTTGTTGTTGTATAGAAGAGCAGCACACTGCGGGTGCACCCAGGTTGTTGTTGTATAGAAGAGCAGCACACTGCGGGTGCACCCAGGTTGTTGTTGTATAGAAGAGCAGCACACTGCGGGTGCACCCAGGTTGTTGTTGTATAGAAGAGCAGCACACTGCGGGTGCACCCAGGTTGTTGTTGTTTTAATAATAATTTTTTATTAAGTTGCTGCTGTTGTTGTTGTTGATGCTGTTGTTGTTATTGTTTCTTTTTTTTCTGCTTTTTCTTCTCCTTCTCTACCACTTCGTCTTATTCCTCCTCTTCCTCCTCCATCGCCTCTTCCTCATCTTCCTCTTCTTCCCCCTCATATTCCTCCTCTTCTTCCTCCACATCTTCCTTCTCATCTTCCTCCTCATCTTCCTCCTCTTCTTCCTCCTCCTCATCTTCCTCCTCCTCATCTTCCTCCTCTTCTTCCTCCTCCTCATCTTCCTCCTGAACTTCCTCCTGATCTTCCTCCTCATCTTCCTTCTCATCTTTCTTATCTTTTTCCTCCTCCTCCTCATCTTCCTCCTCATCTTCCTTCCCATCTTCCTCCTCATCTTCCTCCTCATCTTCCTCCTCTTCTTCCTCCTCCTCATCTTCCTCCTTATCTTCCTCCTCTTCTTCCTCCTCCTCCTCTTCTTCCTCCTCCACCTCATCTTCCTCCTCATCTTCCTCCTCATCTTCCTTCTCTTTTTCCTCCTCATCTTCCTCCTCTTCTTCCTCCTCCTGATCTTCCTCCTGATCTTCCTCCTCTTCTTCCTCCTCCTGATCTTCCTCCTGATCTTCCTCCTGATCTTCCTCCTCATCTTCCTTCTCATCTTTCTTATCTTCTTCTTCCTCCTCCTCATCTTCCTCCTCATCCTTCTCCTCTTCTTCATCCTCTTCTTCCTCCTCGTCTTCTTCCTCCTCGCCTTCTTCCTCCTCCTCTTCTTCCTCCTCTTCTTCCTCCTCGTCTTCTTCCTCCTCGTCTTCTTCCTCCTCGTCTTCTTCCTCCTCGTCTTCTTCCTCCTCGTCTTCTTCCTCCTCGTCTTTTTCCTCCTCCTCTTCTTCCTCCTCCTCTTCTTCCTCCTCCTCTTCTTCCTCCTCCTCTTCTTCTTCCTCCTCTTCTTCCTCCTCCTCTTCTTCCTCCTCCTCTTCTTCCTCCTCCTCTTCTTCCTCCTCCTCTTTTTCCTCCACCTCTTCTTCCTCCTCCTCTTCTTCCTCCTCCTCTTCTTCCTCCTCCTCTTCTTCCTCTTCCTCTTCTTCCTCCTCCTCTTCTTCCTCCTCCTCTTCTTCCTCCTCCTCTTCTTCCTCCTCCTCTTCTTCCTCCTCCTCTTCTTCCTCCTCCTCTTCTTCCTCCTCCTCTTCTTCCTCCTCCTCTTCTTCCTCATCCTCTTCTACCTCCTCCTCTTCTTCCTCCTCCTCTTCTTCCTCCTCCTCTTCTTCCTCCTCCTCATCTTCCTCCTGATCTTCCTCCTCTTCTTCCTCCTCCTCATCGTCCTCCTGATCTTCCTCCTCATCTTCCTCCTCATCTTACTTCTCATCTTTCTTATCTTCTTCTTCCTCCTCCTCATCTTCCTCCTCATCCTTCTCCTCTTCTTCCTCCTCTTCTTCCTCCTCGTCTTCTTCCTCCTCGCCTTCTTCCTCCTCCTCTTCTTCCTCCTCTTCTTCCTCCTCCTCTTCTTCCTCCTTGTCTTCTTCCTCCTCCTCTTCTTCCTCCTCCTCTTATTCCTCCTCCTCTTCTTCCTCCTCCTCTTCTTCCTCCTCCTCTTCTTCCTCCTCCTCTTCTTCCTCCTCCTCTTCTTCCTCCTCCTCTTCTTCCTCCTCCTCTTCTTCCTCCTCCTCTTCTTCCTCCTCCTCTTCTTCCTCCTCCTCTTCTTCCGCCTCCTCTTCTTCCTCCTATTCTTCTTCCTCCTCCTCTTCTTCCTCCTCGCCTTCTTCCTCCTCCTCTTCTTCCTCCTCTTCTTCCTCCTCCTCCTCTTCTTCCTCCTCATCTTCCTTCTCATCTTTCTTATCTTCTTCTTCCTCCTCCTCATCTTCCTCCTCATCCTTCTCCTCTTCTTCCTCCTCTTCTTCCTCCTCGTCTTCTTCCTCCTCGCCTTCTTCCTCCTCCTCTTCTTCCTCCTCTTCTTCCTCCTCCACTTCTTCCTCCTCCTCTTCTTCCTCCTCGTCTTCTTCCTCCTCGTCTTCTTCCTCCTCGTCTTCTTCCTCCTCCTCTTCTTCCTCCTCGTCTTCTTCCTCCTCCTCTTCTTCCTCCTCCTCTTATTCCTCCTCCTCTTCTTCCTCCTCCTCTTCTTCCTCCTCCTCTTCTTCCTCCTCCTCTTCTTCCTCCTTCTCTTCTTCCTCCTCCTCTTCTTCCTCCTCCTCTTCTTCCTCCTCCTCTTCTTCCTCCTCCTCTTCTTCCTCCTCCTCTTCTTCCTCCTCCTCTTCTTCCTCCTCCTCTTCTTCCTCCTCCTCTTCTTCCTCCTCCTCTTCTTCCTCCTCCTCTTCTTTCTCCTCCTCTTCTTCCTCCTCCTCTTCTTCCTCCTCCTCTTCTTCCTCCTCCTCTTCTTCCTCCTCCTCTTCTTCCTCCTCCTCTTCTTCCTCCTCCTCTTCTTCCTCCTCGCCTTCTTCCTCCTCCTCTTCTTCCTCCTCTTCTTCTTCCTCCTCTTCTTCCTCCTCCTCTTTTTCCTCCTCGTCTTCTTCCTCCTCCTCTTCTTCCTTCTCCTCTTCTTCCTCCTCCTCTTCTTCCTTCTCCTCTTCTTCCTCCTCCTCTTCTTCCGCCTCCTCTTCTTCCTCCTCCTCTTCTTCCTCCTCCTCTTCTTCCTCCTCCTCTTCTTCCTCCTCCTCTTCTTCCTCCTCCTCTTCTTCCTCCTCCTCTTCTTAATCCTCCTCTTCTTCCTCCTCCTCTTCTTCCTCCTCCTCTTCTTCCTCCTCGCCTTCTTCCTCCTCCTCTTCTTCCTCCTCTTCTTCCTCCTCCTCCTCTTCTTCCTCCTCGTCTTCTTCCTCCTCGTCTTCTTCCTCCTCCTCTTCTTCCTCCTCCTCTTCTTCCTCCTCCTCTTCTTCCTCCTCCTCTTCTTCCTCCTCCTCTTCTTCCTCCTCCTCTTCTTCCTCCTCCTCTTCTTCCTCCTCCTCTTCTTCCTCCTCCTCTTCTTCCTCCTCCTCTTCTTCCTCCTCCTCTTCTTCCTCCTCCTCTTCTTCCTCCTCCTCTTCTTCCTCCTCCTCTTCTTCCTCCTCCTCTTCTTCCTCCTCCTCTTCTTCCTCCTCCTCTTCTTCCTCCTCCTCTTCTTCCTCCTCCTCTTCTTCCTCCTCTCTTGTTCCTCCTCCTCTTCTTCCTCCTCCTCTTCTTCCTCCTCCTCTTCTTCCTCCTCCTCTTCTTCCTCCTCCTCTTCTTCCTCCTCCTCTTCTTCCTCCTCCTCTTCTTCCTCCTCCTCTTCTTCCTCCTCCTCTTCTTCCTCCTCCTCTTCTTCCTCCTCCTCTTCTTCCTCCTCTTCTTCCTCCTCCTCTTCTTCCTCCTCCTCTTCTTCCTCCTCCTCTTCTTCCTCCTCCTCTTCTTCCTCCTCCTCTTCTTCCTCCTCCTCTTCTTCCTCCTCCTCTTCTTCCTCCTCCTCTTCTTCCTCCTCCTCTTCTTCCTCCTCCTCTTCTTCCTCCTCGCCTTCTTCCTCCTCCTCTTCTTCCTCCTCTTCTTCCTCCTCCTCCTCTTCTTCCTCCTCGTCTTCTTCCTCCTCGTCTTCTTCCTCCTCCTCTTCTTCCTCCTCCTCTTCTTCCTCCTCCTCTTCTTCCTCCTCCTCTTCTTCCTCCTCCTCTTCTTCCTCCTCCTCTTCTTCCTCCTCCTCTTCTTCCTCCTCCTCTTCTTCCTCCTCCTCTTCTTTCTCCTCCTCTTCTTCCTCCTCCTCTTCTTCCGCCTCCTCTTCTTCCTCCTCCTCTTCTTCCTCCTCCTCTTCTTCCTCCTCGCCTTCTTCCTCCTCCTCTTCTTCCTCCTCTTCTTCCTCCTCCTCCTCTTCTTCCTCCTCGTCTTCTTCCTCCTCCTCTTCTTCCTCCTCCTCTTCTTCCTCCTCCTCTTCTTCCTCCTCCTCTTATTCCTCCTCCTCTTCTTCCTCCTCCTCTTCTTCCTCCTCCTCTTCTTCCTCCTCCTCTTCTTCCTCCTCCTCTTCTTCCTCCTCCTCTTCTTCCTCCTCCTCTTCTTCCTCCTCCTCTTCTTCCTCCTCCTCTTCTTCCTCCTCATCTTCTTCCTCCTCCTCTTCTTCCTCCTCCTCTTCTTCCTCCTCCTCTTCTTCCTCCTCCTCTTCTTCCTCCTCCTCTTCTTCCTCCTCCTCTTATTCCTCCTCCTCTTCTTTCTCCTCCTCTTCTTCCTCCTCCTCTTCTTCCTCCTCCTCTTCTTCCTCCTCCTCTTCTTCCTCCTCCTCTTCTTCCTCCTCCTCTTCTTCCTCCTCCTCTTCTTCCTCCTCCTCTTCTTCCTCCTCCTCTTCTTCCTCCTCCTCTTCTTCCTCCTCTTCCTCTTCCTTCAACAACGTACATTAAAAAAGTTAGTATAACGTATTTTTCTCTAAGTAAAAAAAGTTGCGGATCAATAAATTTTAGAGCCGTTATTGTGGCGTGAAGCAGTGACTGTCTACCAGCAGTGACTGTCTACCAGCAGTGACTGTCTACCAGCAGTGACTGTCTACCAGCAGTGACTGTCTACCAGCAGTGACTGTCCAGCAGCAGTGACGGTCTACCAGCAGTGACTGTCTACCAGCAGTGACTGTCTACCAGCAGTGACTGTCTACCAGCAGTGACTGTCTACCAGCAGTGACTGTCTGCCAGCAGTGACTGTCTACCAGCAGTGACTGTCCAGCAGCAGTGACTGTCCAGCAGCAGTGACTGTCTACCCGCAGTGACTGTCTACCAGCAGTGACTGTCTACCAGCAGTGACTGTCTACCAGCATTGACTGTCTACCAACAGTGACTGTCTACCAGCAGTGACTGTCCAGCAGCAGTGACTGTCTACCAGCAGTGACTGTCTACCAGCAGTGACTGTCTACCAGCAGTGACTGTCCAGCAGCAATGACTGTAAAGCAGCAGTGACTGTCTACCAGCAGTGACTGTCCAGCAGCAGTGACTGTCCAGCAGCAGTGGCTGTCCAGCAACAGTGACTGTCCTGCAGCAGTGGCTGTCCAGCAGCAGTGACTGTCCAGCAGCAGTGACTGTCCAGCAGCAGTGACTGTCCAGCAGCAGTGACTGTCCAGCAGCAGTGGCTGTCCAGCAGCAGTGACTGTCCAGCAGCAGTGGCTGTCCAGCAGCAGTGGCTGTCCAGCAGCAGTGACTGTCCAGCATCAGTGACTGTCCAGCAGCAGTGACTGTCCAGAAGCAGTGACTGTCCAGCAGCAGCTTAACAAGCTAGGGAATAGCATATGAAGGTACAAATAAAAATGGGAACTATGGCTATAGTTTACTTAATAACATAAAAGGGCTAGAATACAACATCTCCTGATGGAAATTTACACAATATAACAATTGACCTATGAGACTTATTACCAGGGGGAAGGGTAGATGTTATCAGTAACACGGACTAGTACTCACTCTTAATTCACCGACCTGCTGACCCGAGATTCCCAATGCGTGGTCCACTACACACGCGGCTGTCCAGAGCTCTCGCTCGACGGACCTGTCACCAACAACCTCCTTGCCCCGCTCTTCCCTGGGCTTATATCGTAGTCAAAGTACCCCCTCCCCAATGGTGTATGTACCACGTGTTACGACCTGACGCCGAGCTCTGATGCTGTTAAGAACAAAAGACCTCAGACGTGGGCGTGGCTACAGACGTCTGCCAAGGCAAGGTGTGACCATATAATTGGTTAAATTAGGTCTCCCCAGAGACCTCACAAGCCCAGCTGGACTACATCACATCATCAGTGACTGTCCAGCAGCAGTGACTGTCCAGCAGTAGTGAATGTCCATCAGCAGTGACTGTCCAGCAGCAGTGACTGTCCAGCAGCAGTGACTGTCAAGCAACAGTGACTTTCCAGCAGCAGTGATCTTCCTGCTGGTTTGTGGCCAGCAGCATTGACCAACTTACTGGTGACTGGCCAACAGCAATAATCAACCTGTTGGTGAATGGCCAGCGGCAGTGATCGACCTGCTGGTGACTGGCCAGCAGCAGTGACCAACCTGCTGGTGATTGTCCAGCAGCAGTGACCAACCTGCTCTTGACTGGTCAGCAGCATTGCCCAACCTGCTGGTGACTGGCCAGCAGCAGTGACCAACCTGCTGGTGATTGGCCAGCAGCAGTGACCAACCTGCTGGTGACTGTCCAGCAGCAGTGACCAACCTGCTGGTGACTGGCCAGCAGCAATGACCAGCCTGCTGGTGACTGGCCAGCAGCAGTGATCAACCTGCTGGTACCTGGCCAGCAGCAGTGACCAACCTGCTTGTGACCGGCCAGTAGCAGTGACCAACCTGCTGGTAAATGGCCAGCAGCAGTGACCAACCTGCCGGTGTCCGGCCAGCAGCAGTGACCAACCTGCTGGTGACTGTCCAGCAGCAGTGACCAACCTGCTGGTGGCTGGTCAGCAGCAATGACCAGCCTGCTGGTGACTGTCCAGCAGCAGTGACCAACCTACTGGTGACTGGCCAGCAGCAATGACCAGCCTGTTGGTGACTGGCCAGCAGCAGTGATCAACATGCTGTTGACTGGCCAGCAGCAGTGATCAGCCTGCTGGTGTCCGACGAGCAGCAGTGACCAACCCTCTGGTGTCCGGCCAGCAGCAGTGATCAACCTGCTTGTAACTGGCCAGCAGCAGTGACCAACCTGTTGGTACCTGGCCAGCAGCAGTGACCAACCTGCTGGTGACCGGCCTTCAGCAGTGACCAACCTACTGGTAAATGGCCAGCAGCAGTGGCCAACCTGCTCCTGACTGGTCAGCAGCATTGACCAACCTGCTGGTGACTGGCCAGCAGCAGTGGCCAACCTGCTGGTGACTGTCCAGCAGCAGTGGCCAACCTGCTGTTGACTGGTCAGCAGCAATGACCAGCCTGCTGGTGACTGGCCAGCAGCAGTGATCAACCTGCTGGTGACTGGCCAGCAGCAGTGATTAACCTGCTGGTGTCCGACGAGCAGCAGTGATCAACCTGCTGTATCCGGCTAGTAGCAGTGACCAACCGGCTGGTAAATGGCCAGAAACAGTGACCAACCCGCTGGTGTCCGGCCAGCAGCAGTGATCAACCTGCTGGTAACTGGCCAGCAGCAGTGATCAACCTGCTGGTACCTGGCCAGCAGCAATGACCAACCTGCTGGTAAATGGCCAGCAGCAGTGACCAACCTGCCGGTGTCCGGCCAGCAGCAGTGATCGGCCTGCTGGTGTCTGGTCACGTTGTTAACTTACGCACGCCCGACCTCAATGACATTAATTTCACAGTGGAGAGTTATCTATGGCGCCCGGTTATAATACGGTAATTTTCTTATACATTGAGGATAGCAACAGCAGCAACAACAGAAACAGCAACAACAACAACACCACAAGCAGCAATAACAATACCAGCAGCAGCAGCAACAACACCAGCAGCAGTAGCAATAACAGCAGCAGCAACTGCATCCGCAACAACAGCAGCAGCAACAGCAGCAACTGCAGCAGTAATAACACCAGCAGCAGCAGTAGCAACAATACCACCACTAGCAGCAACAACACCAGCAGCAGCAGCAACTGAAGCAGCAACAGCAGAAACAGCAGCAGTAACACCAGAAGCAGCAACAACAACCCCAGCATCAGCAGCTGCAGCAGCAACAACAGCAGCAGCAGCAACTGCTGTAGCAATAACACCAGCAGCAGCAACAACTGCATCCGCAACAACTGCAGCAGCAACAACAGCAGCAACTGCAGCAGCAGCAACAACAACACTAGCAACAGCAGCAGCAGCAATAACACCAGCAGCAACAACAACATCACCAACAGCTGCAGCAAAAACATCACCAGCAGCAGCAACAGTGACAACAACACCAATAGCAGCAACAACAACAACTGTAGCAGCAACATCAGCAGCAGCAGCAGCAGCAGCTGCAGCAGCAGCAGCAACAACAACACCAGCAGCAGTAGCAACAACAGCAGCAGCAACAACACCAGCAGCAGTAGCAATAACAGCAGCAGCAACAACAACACCAGCAGCAGTAGCAATAACAGCAGCAGCAACAACAACACCAGCAGCAGTAGCAACAACAGCAGCAGCAACAACAACACCAGCAGCAGTAACAACAACAGCAGCAGCAACAACAACACCAGCAGCAGTAGCAACAACAGCAGCAGCAACAACAACACCAGCAGCAGTAGCAACAACAGCAGCAGCAACAACAACACCAGCAGCAGTAGCAACAACAGCAGCAGCAACAACAACACCAGCAGCAGTAGCAACAACAGCAGCAGCAACAACAACACCAGCAGCAGTAGCAACAACAGCAGCAGCAACAACAACACCAGCAGCAGTAGCAACAACAGCAGCAGCAACAACAACACCAGCAGCAGTAGCAACAACAGCAGCAGCAACAACAACACCAGCAGCAGTAGCAACAACAGCAGCAGCAACAACAACACCAGCAGCAGTAGCAACAACAGCAGCAGCAACAACAACACCAGCAGCAGTAGCAACAACAGCAGCAGCAACAACAACACCAGCAGCAGTAGCAACAACAGCAGCAGCAACAACAACACCAGCAGCAGTAGCAACAACAGCAGCAGCAACAACAACACCAGCAGCAGTAGCAACAACAGCAGCAGCAACAACAACACCAGCAGCAGTAGCAACAACAGCAGCAACAGGTGAAGCAGCAGAAACAACGTTAACAACAAAATAATAACAACATAGCAACAACAATAAGAAGAACAACAACACCCCCTACAACAATAATACTAGCAACAAGAACAACAGCAGGAACATCAACAACAATACCCACTACAACAACAACAGCAACCGTAGCAACAAGAAGAGCAACAACTCTTCAAATGTTACAAACCTGGTCACAGCTCTCTTGCACTCACTAGAGACATCCTATTAATATTCCAGGACAAACTTGCAGGTTCAACCCCTTGCAAGCCTAGTCACCATCAGTGACATTACTTACCTTACGTGGACACTGCCTGTCACTTTCCTTATCCCTTACTGCTGCCACCACCCACATTATCAGCATTCCATGCCGATACACAAGACAGGCGTTGCAGGACACTCACGTGCATACTAAGATTTGAGATAGATAAAATTCTTCCATAGCAGAGAGTTTAGATTCATAAACCCCTCACTTCTGTAATTGGAAGGGTGTAAACACAATATATTTCATTACCTTACTGTTTAAGCAAATACAAATTATCTATTACAACGGTAGCCACGTACTCTGAGACCACTTCACCTAGAGAAAGAGATATTTCACAAATACAGACACGTGAGTATACAGCACAAAATGTGGATCTACTTAAACGATGTCCAAGACTGAAACGACCTTTTATAATATAATATCTTTATTTACTACAAGTACATGTACATGGTATACAGTCCTAGCTGACAACAATGACATACTACTATATAGAAAGTCCCTTGTTATACTCCGCATGTCGGGCAAATTAGGTCAGTGTCCCAGGATGCAACCCACACCAGTCGACTAACACCCAGGTACCCATTTTACTGATGGGGAACATAGACAACAGGTGGAAAAAAACACGTCCAATGTTTCTACTCTGGCTGGGAATCGAACCCAGGCCCTCGCCGTGTGAAGCGAGAGCGTTAACCACCAGGCCACCACAAGTCTGCAAGAAAAAGTTAGTCTGAATGGAGAACAAAACCATCTGAGTCCAAATGAGATTGAATCTGAAAGTCTGTCTGCACTTTCTTATAACCTCCTCTTTCCAAAAAAAAAAAAAAAAAAAAAAAAATAATTCGCTACCTCATACCTCCTGGGCCTAGTATGATGTTTCAACTACATATGAGTCCAGCTTCTCTACCTCCTGGGCCACATGACTCTCAGGCTGATCCAAGCATCAGGAACCTGCTATTACACTGCTTAAGCATTCTTTGTCGAAACCCTAAATTATTCAGGATGATAAATGTTGCTGACGAGCTCTTGATCTGAGAAACTGGAGTTACCCTTTATTATATCTGTTTTCCCATGATGATGAAGTTGATAATAATAATAATAATAATAATAATAATAATAATAATAATAATAATAATAATAATAATAATAATAATAATAATAATAATAATAATAATACATTTCCTTTAGAGGTTGTGGTTGGTTATCAACGACCAGAGTCCGGCAGGAAACCGATATTAGAGGACGATTTTGGACTCCATTACGTTAAATTAAAAAAAAAAATCCAGGTATCTGGGTTTTCCTGTGAGGCAGATCTGGGCACAAAGACAAGGCGGGAGTCATTATAGCCGTATAAAAATTAATTGCATATGAGATTCACACTTTAATACAACAAAGACATTGAGTATGCCACGTCTGTGATAAACAAGTTTCATTGTGAAAGGTATCCGAAGCATGAAGGAACAAAGGAATTATATCCGTACGATATTATACAGTAAATGAGGTCCACAGTTTAATGAGAAGGAGGATTGCTCTCTTCCTTTTCTTGAAATGAGATTCACAGTTTAATGGAACAAAGGAGACGTCTCATTACTACTGTAATTACGGAAGGAGTTCTGGAGACTCAACCCTCTTGCATTTTTTCACAATGGTCGGCGAAAATCACACAGGCTTTCGTGGGGAACTTTTGGCATGCTGATTAATTAACTTGAAAGGTGGTGCCTTCATCTCACAACCGCAGGACCCGGGTTCTGTCCTCTGATAGGCAGAAACGTTGAGAACGCTTCTTGACACCTGTTCCTTTTTTTTTTTTTTTTTTTTTTTTGGCATCCTGAAGGAGGTGGAGGTCAGCCTGTGAATATTTCAGCATAAATAGAATTCTATTCCTGCTGGAAAAATGTATTTTGCGTTTATTCTGGGAGGGTTATTAGCATATATATTGTATATGGTGTAGCAGAAACAATGTGAAGAGTACGGCACTAGTGATAAAGCCCAACGTTGAGTGGAAAGTTGTACAAATAAAGAACTCCACTGCGTTGTCTTTGTTATCAAGTGTAGGAGTACGGGAGATCGAAGAGGCGTCAGTGCAACTTTATCTCCACAGAGACACCGATTTAGTCATAAAGTGTGCAAACATTACTCAAACATTACAGACTTCTGTGGGTTACAACCTGAAGTGTGTAAGTCACACTTGCCATTTTGGGGCTATTTACCTCTCATGAGCCATCATCAAATTCTATCTAATGGCCAACAGAGTACGTAGCCCCGAACCCCTTGAAGACGAATGAGACTATATTCACCGTGACTTGTCTAAACCACAATTCCCCTCTATTTCATCGATGATGACTGTAGACTTCGTGCTCTCCAGATGATCATTACCCCAAGCATGACAAATCTCCGGAAAGATTTGTTATTCTACCCAAGAGTAACGTATCTAATGACGTTTTCATTGTCTTCTTTAACTGCAATTGTAGAGTATCCAATTCTGCCAGCACTACTATTAGAGATTTAACCAGCAAGAAACCCACAGGCTTAGATGAAATCAAATCTGGAGATCATGTGAGAACCTCAAAAAATTTTGTGATCTGAGGACACTCGTGGCAGTGGTATGCTCAAGGATTAATTTCAGCCTCCTACTTTTTGAGTACCCTGGTAAATGATTCAGAACCACTTGTTTTGTGGTTTCATTGCTATACAGACTGCTTTTTGAGGCGGGTATTCCAACAGGAGGAGGCTGAAATTAATCCTTGAGATAGCGCTGCCAGGAGTGTCCTCGGATCACGAAAAACACTTAGCTCTGCTGGGTGCGTGATCTTTGTAAGGTCGACGGCTGAGTGGATAAAGTGACATGTACGTTATGATGTCTCTTGAGGCGGGACAATGTGTCGTGGGGTCGAACCCTGGCCTGCCTCATTTTGGTAAATGATTCAAAACCTATTGAATATATATACATATATATATATATATATATATATATATATATATATATATATATATATATATATATATATATATATATATATATATATTTTATTATCACACTGGCCGATTCCCACCAAGGCAGGGTGGCCCGAAAAAGAAAAACTTTCACCATCATTCACTCCATCACTGTCTTGCCAGAAGGGTGCTTTACACTACAGTTTTTAAACTGCAACATTAACACCCCTCCTTCAGAGTGCAGGCACTGTACTTCCCATCTCCAGGACTCAAGTCCGGCCTGCCGGTTTCCCTGAACCCCTTCATAAATGTTACTTTGCTCACACTCCAACAGCACGTCAAGTATTAAAAACCATTTGTCTCCATTCACTCCTATCAAACACGCTCACGCATGCCTGCTGGAAGTCCAAGCCCCTTGCACACAAAACCTCCTTTACCCCCTCCCTCCAACCTTTCCTAGGCCGACCCCTACCCCGCCTTCCTTCCACTACAGACTGATACACTCTTGAAGTTATTCTGTTTCGCTCCATTCTCTCCACATGTCCGAACCACCTCAACAACCCCTCCTCAGCCCTCTGGACAACAGTTTTGGTAATCCCGCACCTCCTCCTAACTTCCAAACTACGAATTCTCTGCATTTTATTCACACCACACATTGCCCTCAGACATGACATCTCCACTGCCTCCAGCCTTCTCCTCGCTGCAACATTCATCACCCATGCTTCACACCCATATAAGAGCGTTAGTAAAACTATACTCTCATACATTCCCCTCTTTGCCTCCAAGGACAAAGTTCTTTGTCTCCACAGACTCCTAAGTGCACCACTCACTCTTTTTCCCTCATCAATTCTATGATTCACCTCATCTTTCATAGACCCATCCGCTGACACGTCCACTCCCAAATATCTGAATACATTCACCTCCTCCATACTCTCTCCCTCCAATCTGATATTCAATCTTTCATCACCTAATCTTTTTGTTATCCTCATAACCTTACTCTTTCCTGTATTCACCTTTAATTTTCTTCTTTTGCACACCCTACCAAATTCATCCACCAATCTCTGCAACTTCTCTTCAGAATCTCCCAAGAGCACAGTGTCATCAGCAAAGAGCAGCTGTGACAACTCCCACTTTGTGTGTGATTCTTTATCTTTTAACTCCACGCCGAGTCCCACCGAGGTGGGATGACCAAGGAAAGAAGAAACACTTTCACAGTCATTCATTACATCACTGTTATGATAGAGAGGCTCAGATGCTACAATTCAAAATTGTAGATAACACCACCCCTCCTTCAGGACTCAAGTCCGGCTAACAGGTTTCCCGGAATATCTTCATACATGTTACCTTGCTCACACTCCAACAGCACATTAAGTAATAAAAACCACTAACCTCCAATCACTCTTATCTAACATGCTCACACACACTTGCTGGATGTCTAAGCTCCTCACACATAAAACCTCCTTTATCCCCGCTCCCTCCATCCTTTCCAAGGACGACTCCTACCCCGCCTTCCGTCCACTAGATTTATATGCCTTCCAAGTCATCCTATTTTGTTCAATCCTCTCTAAATGCCCAAACCACCCCAACAACCCTCTCTTCAGTCCTCTGGATAATACTTTTAGTAACCCCGCACCTCCTAATCTCCAAGCTACAAATTCTCTGTATAATATTCACACCATATATTGCTCTCAGACACAACATTTCTAGTGCCTTCTTCTTGTTGGAACATTCTTCATCCATGTTTCAAACCCATATATGAGCGTTGGTACCATTATACTCTAATACATTTCCTTTGTTTCTTCTACAGATAACGTCCTTTGTTTCCACAGGTACCCCAGTGCACCACTCATCTTTTTTCCCTCGTCAGTTTACAGACGATGGGTCTGTAAACTTACGATGGGTCTATGAACTGACGAGGGGTCTCTGAACTGACGAGGGGTCTATGAACTAACGAGGTCTATGAACTGACGAGGGGTCTACTAACTGACGAGGGGTCTATAGACGCCATCTCCTGACAAGTCCACTCTCAAATATCTGAACACATTCACTTCCTCCATACTCCCTCCCTCCAATATCCAATCTCTCTCTACCTAATGGTTTGTTACCCTCATCACCTTGCCCTTTCCAATGTTCACTTTTGTTCAAAGTAACTTATCACGAAGCCACGAGAGCATAAACTAACTGCAGGATCAGGGGCTGAGGATCGACCTGAGCAACCTAAAATAGGTGAGTACACGCACACTAAACTATGGTGCTGTGTGACCATGTTCACGATTCTATGGAGCAAATGACATGTTGTCAGGAATGTGTCGGGAGTATAAAGAACCTCACATGCTGTTGGTCATTATCCTGACACGGAACACGAGATAACATCTAAATAATTATTTCTCTATTCACCGAATCTCTTCCTTATAAATTTCCTGCTCCTTTTTTCTTTCTTCTTCTTTTGTTGTCATCCATCTGGACATTTCAATCTTCCACTGGAAGTCAAAGTATGCATAGAAATACAAAGGTGAGGTAGCGGAATAGAATTAAGGAATACAGTGTGTGGAACGGAAGGTCCACAGACCAAACTGATTGTAATAATGCCATAATTGTGGTCAGTAGAGATCCCAAGAAACAGCTGCTTGAGACCTACCCCAGCGTCGTCAGGCCATGACACACCTTCCATCTTCCTTCTTCCCATGGGCATTGCCTTTACATGGTGGTGGTGGTCGTGATGGTGATTACTAGTGGTTGGTGGTGTGGTGGGAGTGATTGTACGAGTGGTGGTGACTTTGATGGTGATGATGATGATGGTTTTGGAGGTGCTTGTGGTAGCAGTATTGTGATGCAAGTTGTGTTGCTGTTGGTGGTGCAGGTAGTGTAGTGTTGTAATGTTTGTTATGTTGCTGGTGGTGTTGCTGGTGGTGGTGCTTGTAATGTTGCTGATGATGGTGCTTGTTGTGGTGCTGGTGGTGGTGCTTGTGGTGTTGCTGGTGGTGGTGCTTGTAGTATTGGTGGTGGTAGTGCTTGTGGTATTGCTGGTGGTGGTGTTGCTGGTGGTGGAGTTGCTGGTGGTAGTGCTTGTGGTGTTGCTGGTGGTGGTGTTGCTGGCGGTGGTACATGTACCTGTAGTGCTGCTGGTGATGGTGCTTGTTGTGTTGCTGGTGTTGGTGCTTGTGGTGTTGCTGGTTCTTGTGGTGTTGCTGATGGTAGTGCTTGTGGTGTTGCTGATGGTGGTGTTGCTGGTAGTGGAATTGCTGGTGGTGGTGTTTTTGGTGTTGCTAGTAGTAGTGCTTGTAGTGTTGCTGGTGGTGATGCTTCTAGTGTTGCTGATGGTGGTGCTTGTAGTGTTGCAGGTAGTGGTGTTGCTGGTGGTGGTGCTTGTGGTGTTGCTGGTGGTGGTGTTTGTGGTGTTGCTGGTTGAGTTGTTGTTGGTGATGGTGCTTGTGGTGTTGCTAGTGGTGGTGCTTGTGGTGTTGCTGGTGGTGGTGATTGTAGTGTTGCAGGTGGTGATACTTGTGGTGTTGTTATTGGTGGTGGTTGTGGTGTTGCTGGTGGAGGTGTTGCTGGTGGAGGTGTTGCTGCTGGTGGTGCTTGTGGTGTTGCTGGTGGTGGTGCTTGTGGTGTTGCTGGTGATGGTGATTGTAGTGTTGCAGGTGGTGATACTTGTGGTGTTGCTGATTGTGGTGTTGGTGATGGTGCTTGTGGTGTTCCTGATGGTGGTGTTGTTGTTGGTGGTGCTTGTGGTGTTGCTGGTGGTGGTGTTATTGGTGATGGTGCTTGTGGTGTTGCTGGTGGTGGTGTTGTTGTTGGTGGTGCTTGTGGTGTTGCTGGTGGTGGTGTTATTGGTGATGGTGCTTGTGGTGTTGCTGGTGGTGGAGTTATTGGTGATGGTGCTTGTGGTGTTGCTGGTGGTGGTGTTGTTGTTGGTGGTGCTTGTGGTTTTGCTGGTGGTGGTGTTGTTGGTGGTGGTGCTTGTGGTTTTGCTGGTGGTGGTGTTGTTGGTGGTGGTGCTTGTGGTTTTGCTGGTGGTGGTGTTGTTGGTGGTGGTGCTTGTGGTTTTGCTGGTGGTGGTGTTGTTGGTGGTGGTGCTTGTGGTTTTGCTGGTGGTGGTGTTGTTGGTGGTGGTGCTTGTGGTTTTGCTGGTGGTGGTGTTGTTGGTGGTGGTGCTTGTGGTTTTGCTGGTGGTGGTGTTGCTGGTGGTGGTGTTGTTGGTGGTGGTGCTTGTGGTTTTGCTGGTGGTGGTGTTGTTGGTGGTGGTGCTTGTGGTTTTGCTGGTGGTGGTGTTGTTGGTGGTGGTGCTTGTGGTTTTGCTGGTGGTGGTGTTGCTGGTGGTGGTGTTGTTGGTGGTGGTGCTTGTGGTTTTGCTGGTGGTGGTGTTGTTGCTGGTGGTGCTTGTGGTTTTGCTGGTGGTGGTGTTGTTGGTGGTGGTGCTTGTGGTTTTGCTGGTGGTGGTGTTGTTGGTGGTGGTGCTTGTGGTTTTGCTGGTGGTGGTGTTGCTGGTGGTGGTGTTGCTGGTGGTGCTTGTGGTGGAATTATTGGGATGTAGTTGTTGTTGCTTCTGTATCTGGCATTGTTTCTTCTACTTCTACTGTTCATGATGCTGCTGTTAATGCTGCTCCTGTTAATGCTGCTGCTGCTGCTGCTGCTGCTGTTGCTGCTGTTAATTCTGTTTCTGCTGTTAACACTGCTGCCGCTCTTAATGATGCTGCTGTTCATGCTACCCTGTTGATGCTGATGTTGTTGATGCTGCTGACGCTGCTATTGATGCTCTTGCTGTTGAGGTTGATGCTGCCGTTGAAGCTGTCGCTGTTACCGCTGTTGCTGTTACTAGTACAGCATCTGATGCTACTACTGCCTATTCATCTCCTTTTCACATCTTATCACCGACCTCGTCCCTCCAGTCCTGTAGACCTGCAACTACCCTCCTTCAGTCCCTCCAGTCCTGTAGACCTGCAACTACCCTCCTTCAGTCCCTCCAGTCCTGTAGACCTGCAACTACCCTCCTTCAGTCCCTCCAGTCCTGTAGACCTGCAACTACCCTCCTTCAGTCCCTCCAGTCCTGTAGACCTGCAACTACCCTCCTTCAGTCCCTCCAGTCCTGTAGACCTGCAACTACCCTCCTTCAGTCCCTCCAGTCCTGTAGACCTGCAACTACCCTCCTTCAGTCCCTCCAGTCCTGTAGACCTGCAACTACCCTCCTTCAGTCCCTCCAGTCCTGTAGACCTGCAACTACCCTCCTTCAGTCCCTCCAGTCCTGTAGACCTGCAACTACCCTCCTTCAGTCCCTCCAGTCCTGTAGACCTGCAACTACCCTCCTTCAGTCCCTCCAGTCCTGTAGACCTGCAACTACCCTCCTTCAGTCCCTCCAGTCCTGTAGACCTGCAACTACCCTCCTTCAGTCCCTCCAGTCCTGTAGACCTGCAACTACCCTCCTTCAGTCCCTCCAGTCCTGTAGACCTGCAACTACCCTCCTTCAGTCCCTCCAGTCCTGTAGACCTGCAACTACCCTCCTTCAGTCCCTCCAGTCCTGTAGACCTGCAACTACCCTCCTTCAGTCCCTCCAGTCCTGTAGACCTGCAACTACCCTCCTTCAGTCCCTCCAGTTCTGTAGACCTGCAACTACCCTCCTTCAGTCCCTCCAGTCCTGTAGACCTGCAACTACCCTCCTTCAGTCCCTCCAGTCCTGTAGACCTACAACTACCCTCCTTCAGTCCCTCCAGTCCTGTAGACCTGCAACTACCCTCCTTCAGTCCCTACAGTCCTGTAGACCTGCAACTACCCTCCTTCAGTCCCTCCAGTCCTGTAGACCTGCAACTACCCTCCTTCAGTCCCTCCAGTCCTGTAGACCTGCAACTACCCTCCTTCAGTCCCTCCAGTCCTGTAGACCTGCAACTACCCTCCTTCAGTCCCTCCAGTCCTGTAGACCTGCAACTACCCTCCTTCAGTCCCTCCAGTCCTGTAGACCTGCAACTACCCTCCTTCAGTCCCTACAGTTCTGTAGACCTGCAACTACCCTCCTTCAGTCCCTCCAGTCCTGTAGACCTGCAACTACCCTCCTTCAGTCCCTCCAGTCCTGTAGACCTGCAACTACCCTCCTTCAGTCCCTCCAGTCCTGTAGACCTGCAACTACCCTCCTTCAGTCCCTCCAGTCCTGTAGACCTGCAACTACCCTCCTTCAGTCCCTCGAGTCCTGCAGACCTGCAACTACCCTCCTTCAGTCCCTCCAGTCCTGTAGACCTGCAACTATCCTACTTCAGTCCCTCCAGTCCTGCAGACCGGCAACTTCCCCCTTCAGTCCCTCCAGTCCTGTAGACCTGCAACTACCCTACTTCAGTCCCTCCACTCCTGTAGACCTGTAACTACCCTTCTTCAGTCCCTCCAGTCCTGTAGACCTGCAACTACCCTCCTTCAGTCCCTCAAGTCCTGTAGACCTGCAACTACCCTCATTTAGTCCCTCCAGTCCTGCAGACCCGCAACTACCCTCCTTCAGTACCTCCAGTCCTCTAGACCTGCAACTACCCTCCTTCTGTCCCTAAAGTCCTGTAGACCTGCAACTACCCTCCTTCAGTCCCTCCAGTCCTGTAAACTTACAACTACCCTCCTTCGGTCCCTCCACTCCTGTAGACGTACAACTACTCCCTTCAGTCCATCCAGTTCTGTAGACTTGCAACTACCCTCCTTCAGTCCCTCCAGTTCTGTAGACCTACAACTACCCTCCTTCAGTCCCTCCAGTTCTGTAGACCTGCAACTACCCTCCTTCAGTCCCTCCAGTCCTGTAGACCTGCAACTACCCTCCTTCAGTCCCTCCAGTCCTGTAGACCTACAACTACCCTCCTTCAGTCCCTGCAGTTCTGTAGACCTGCAACTACCCTCCTTCAGTCCCTACAGTTCTGTAGACCTGCAACTACACTCCTTCAGTCCCTCCAGTTCTGTAGATATACAACTACCCTCCTTCAGTCCCTCCAGTTCTGTAAACCTGCATCTACCCTCCTTCAGTCCCTCCAGTCCTGTAGATCTACAACTACCCTCCTTCAATCCCTCCAGTTCTGTAGAACTTCAACTACCCTCCTTCAGTCCCTCCAGTCCTGTAGACCTAGAACTGCCCTCCTTCAGTCCCTTCACTCCTGTAGACCTGCAACTACCCTCCTTCAGTCCCTCCACTTCTGTAGACCTGCAACTACCCTCCTTCAGTCCCTCCTGTTCCCTAGACCTGCAACTACCCTCCTTCAGTCTCTCCAGTCCTCTAGACCTGCAACTAGCCTCCTTCAGTCCCTCCAGACCTGTAGACCTACAACTACCCTCCTTCAGTCTCTCCAGTTCTGTAGACCTGCAACTACCCTCCTTCAGTCCCTCCAGTCCTGTAGACCTGCAACTACCCTCCTTCAGTCCCTCCAGTTCTGTAGACCTGCAACTACCCTCCTTCAGTCCCTCCAGTCCTGTAGACCTGCAACTACCCTCCTTCAGTCCCTCCAGTTCTGTAGACCTGCAACTACCCTCCAGTCTCTCCAGTCCTATAGACCTGCAACTAGCATCCTTCAGTCCCTTCCGACCTGTAGACCTACAACTACCCTCCTTCAGTCTCTCCAGTTCTGAAGACCTGCAACTACCCTCCTTCAGTCCCTCCACTTCTGCAGACCTGCAACTACTCTCCTTCAGTCCCTCCAATCCTGTAGACCTGCAACTACCCTTCTTCAGTCCCTCCAGTTCTGTAGACCTGCAACTACCCTCCTTCAGTCTCTCCAGTCCTGTAGACCTACACCTACCCTCGTTCAGTCCCTCAACTCCTGCAGACCTACAACTACGCTCCTTCACTCCCTCCAGTTCTGTCGACCTGCAACTACCCTCCATCAGTCCCTCCAGTTCTGTAGACCTTCAACTACCCTTCTTCAGTCCCTCCACTCCTGTAGACCTACAAAAACCCTCCTTCAGTCCTTGCAGTTCCGTTGACCTGCAACTACCCTCCTTCAGTCCATCCAGTCCTTTAGACCTATAACTACCCTCCTTCAGTCCCTCCACTCCTGTAGACCTGCAACTACCCTCCTTCAGACCATCCAGGCCTGTAGACATCCAACTACCCTCCTTCAGTTACTCCAGTTCTGTAGACCTGCAACTACCCTCCTTCAGTCCCTCCAGTCCCGTAGACCTACAACTACGCTCCTTCAGTCCCTCCAGTTCTGTAGACCTGCAACTACCCTCCTTCAGTCCCTCCAGATCTGTAGACCATCAACTACCCTCCTTCAGTCCCTCCTGTCCTGTAGACTTACATCTAACTTCCTTCAGTCCCTCCAGTTCTGTCGACGTGCAACTACCCTCCTTCAGTCCCTCCAGTACTGCAGACCTACAACTTCCCTTCTACAGTCCCTCCAGTCCTGTAGACCTGCAACTACCCTCCTTCAGTACCTCCAGTCCTGCAGACCTACAACTAAACTCCTACAGTCCCTCCAGTCCTGTAGACCTGTAACTATCCTCCTTCAGTCCCTCCAGTTCTTTAGACCTGCAATTACCCTCCTTTAGTCCCTCCACTTCTGTAGACCTACAACTACCCTCCTTCAGTCCCTCCAGCTCTGTAGATCTGCAACTACCCTCCTTCAGTCCCTCCACTCCTGTAGACCTGCAACTACCCTCCTTCAGTCCCTCCAGCCCTGTAGACCTACAACTAACCTCCTTCATTCCATAAAGTCCTGTAGACCTGCAACTACCCTCCTTCAGTCCCTCCAATCCTGTAGACCTACAACTACCCTCCTTCAGTCCCTCCAGTTTTGAAGACCTGCAACTACCCTCCTTCAGCCCTTCCAGTCCTGTAGATCTACAACTAACCTCCTTCATTCCATAAAGTCCTGTAGACCTGCAACTACCCTCCTTCAGTCCCTCCAATTCTGTAGACCTACAACTACCCTCCTTCAGTCCCTCTAGTTTTGAAGACCTGCAACTACCCTCCTTCAGCCCTTCCAGTCCTGTAGACCTGCAACTACCCTTCTTCAGTCCCTCCAGACATGTAGACATGCAACTAAACTCCATCAGTCCCTCCAGTTCTGTAGACCTGCAACTACCCTCCTTCAGTGCCTCCAGTCCTGTAGACCTGCAACTACCCTCCTTCAGTCTCTCCAGTCCTGTAGACCTGCAACTACCCTCCTTCAGTCCCTCCACTCCTGTAGACCTGCAACTACCCTCCTTCAGTCCCTCCAGTCCTGTAGACCTGCAACTACCCTCCTTCAGTCCCTCCAGTTCTGTATATTTACAACTACCCTCCTTCAGTCCCTCCAGTCCTGTAGACCTGCAACTTCCCTCCTTCAGTCCCTCCAGTCCTGTAGACCTGCAAGTACCCTCCTTCAGTCTCTCCTGTCCTGTAGACCTGTAACTACCCTCCTCCAGTCCCTCCAGTCATGTAGACCTGCAACTACCCTCCTTCAGTCCCTCCAGTTCTGTAGACCTGCAACTACCCTCCTTCAGACCTTCCCGAGTTTCGTCAGTCCCTCCCTCTTTCCTCCACCTAGACAGTCCCTCTATCCCTCTCTTTCCCTCAGCCTGGAGTGCAACCTTACTCCTACCCCTCACCTCAGCCTGGGGTGCAGCCTTACTCCTACCCCTCACCTCAGCCTGGGGTGTGGCCTTACTCCTGTCCCTCACCTCAACCTGGGGTGTAGCCTTACTCCTGCCCCCCACCTCAACCTTGGGTGTAGCCTTACTCCTGCCCCTCACCTCAGCCTTGGGTGTAGCCTTACTCCTGCCCCTCACCTCAACCTGGGGTGTAGCCTTACTCCTGCCCCTCACCTCAACCTGGGGTGTAGCCTTACTCCTGCCCCTCATCTCAGCCTGGGGTGTAGCCTTACTCCTGCCCCTCACCTCAGCCTTGGGTGTAGCCTTACTCCTGCCCCTCACCTCAACCTGGGGTGTAGCCTTGCTCCTGCCCCTCACCTCAACCTGTCGTGTAGCCTTACTCCTGCCCCTCACCTCAGCCTGGTGTGTAGCCTTACTCCTGCCCTTCATCTCAGCCTGGGGTGTAGCCTTACTCCTGCCCCTCACCTCAACCTGAGGTGTAGCCTTACTCCTGCCCCTCGCCTCAACCTGTTGTGTAGCCTTACTCCTGTCCCTCACCTTAGCCTGGGGTGTAGCCTTACTCCTGCCCTTCACCTCAACCTGGGGTGTAGCCTTACTCCTGCCCCTCACCTCAACCTGGGGTGTAGCCTTACTCCTGTCCCTCACCTCAACCTGGGGTGTAGCCTTACTCCTGCCCCTCACCTCAACCTGGGGTGTAGCCTTACTCCTGTCCCTCACCTCAACCTGGGGTGTAGCCTTACTCCTGCCCCTCACCTCAACCTGGGGTGTAGCCTTACTCCTGTCCCTCACCTTAGCCTGGGGTGTAGCCTTACTCCTGCCCTTCACCTCAGCCTGGGGTGTAGCCTTACTCCTGTCCCTCACCTTAGCCTGATGTGTAGCCTTACTCCTGCCCCTCACCTCAACCTGGGGTGTAGCCTTACTCCTGTCCCTCACCTTAGCCTGATGTGTAGCCTTACTCCTGCCCTTCACCTCAGCCTGGGGTGTAGCCTTACTCCTGCCCCTCACCTCAACCTGGGGTGTAGCCTTACTCCTGCCCCTCACCTCAACCTGGGGTGTAACCTTACTCCTGTCCCTCACCTCAGCCTGGGGTGCAGCAGATGCCTTCCTTGACAGCCAAGCTTTCAGTTGCTCTTTAATGGACACTGACGTAACCTGACGCCTCAGTCAGGGGAAAATGCTTTCCTACAGCCAGAGTCATGTACTCATGTACTAACCTATATATGGTTGTAGGTATGTGTGTGCGTGTGTACTCACCTAGTTGTACTCACCTAATTGAGGTTGCAGGGGTCGAGTCCAAGCTCCTGGCCCCGCCTCTTCACTGGTCGCTACTAGGTCACTCTTATTGCTCCATGAGCTTTAGCATACCTCTTCTTAAAGCTATGAATGGAACCTGCCTCCAGTACATCACTTCCCAGACTATTCCACTTCCAGACAACTCTGACTGAAGAAATACTTCCTAACATCCCTGTGATTCATCTGTGTCTTCAACTTCCAATTGTGTCCCCTTGTTGCTTTATCCCGTCTCTGGAACATCCTGTCTCTGTCCACCTTGTCGATTCCTCTCAGTATTTGATACGTCGTTATCATGTCCCCCCAATCTCTCCTGTCTTCCAGTGTCGTCAGGTCGATTTCCCTTAACCTCTCCTCGTAGGACATACGCCTAAGCTCCGGGACTATTCTTGTTGCAAACCTTTGCACTTTCTCTAGTTTCCTTACATGCTTGGCTAGGTGTGGGTTCCAAACTGTCGCTGCATACTCCAATATGGTCCTAACGTTCACAGTGTACAGGGTCCTGAATGATTCCTTATTAAGATGTCGGAATGTTGTTCTTAGGTTTGCCAGGCGCCCGAATGCTGCAGCAGTTATTTGTTGATGTGCGCCTCAGGAAATGTGCCCAGTGTTATACTCACCTCAAGATCCTTTTCCTTGAGTGAGATTTGTAGTCTCTGGCCCCATAGACTGTATTCCTTCTGTGGTCTTCTTTGTCCTTCCCCAATCTTCATGACTTTGCACTTGGTGGAACTGAACTCCAGGAGCCAGTTGCTGAACCAGGCCTGCAGCCTGTCCAGATCCCTTTGTAGTTCTGCCTGGTCCTCGTCCGACTGAATTCTTCTCATCAGCTTCACATCATCTGCAAACAGGGACACTTCGGAGTCTATTCCTTCCGTGGAACCCCGGTCGTTACATGCGCCCACTCTGACGCCTCGCTACGCACCATGATTCGCTGTTGTCTTCCTGACAGGTACTCCCTGATCCATTGTAGTGCCTTCCCTGTTATCCCTGCCTTGTTCTCCATCTTTTGCACTAATCTCTTGTGTGGAACTGTGTCAGACGCCTTCTTACAGTCCAAGAAAATGGAATCTACCTACACCTCTCTCTGTTGTCTCATTGCCCTCACCCTGTCATAGAACTCCGGTATGTTTGTGATACAGGATTTCTCGTCCCTGAAACTGTGCTGGCTGTCGTTAAGCTCAATCCTTTCAAGGTGCTCCACCACTCTTGTCCTGATAATCCTCTCCATGACTTTGCATACTAAACATGTCAGTGACACTGGTCTGTAGTTTAATGCTTCATGTCTGTTTCCTTTTTTAAAAAATTGAGACTACATATGCTGTCTTCCATACATCAGGTAGTCGCCCTGTATCGATAGATGTGTTGAAGATTGTTGTTAGTGGTACACATAGCACCTCTGCTTCCTCTCTCAGGACCCATGGAGAGATCTTGTCCAGCCCCATCGCCTTTGAGGTATCTAGTTCACTTAGCAGCCTCATCACTTCTTCGTCGGTTGTATGTATAGTGTCCTATACCTGATGGTGTACTCCACCTCTCCATTTTGCTGAGTCCCTTCTGTCTCCTCTGTGAACACTTCTTTGAATCTCATGTTGAGCTCCTCACATACTTCTCAGTCGTTCTTGTGATCTTTCCTCCTTCCTTCCTTAGCCTGATTACCTGGTCCTTAACTGTTGTTTTCCTCCTGATGTGGCTCTAAAACAGCTTTGGGTCAGATTTGGCTTTTGCTGCTATGTTATTTTTGTATTGTCTTTGGGCCTGTCTTCTTATCTGTGCACATTCATTACTGGCTCTACGACTGCTCTCCTTATTCTCCTGGGTCCTTTGCCTTCTATATTTCTTCCATTCTCTAGCACACTTGGGTTTGGCCTCCCTACACCTTTGGGTGAACCAAGGGCTCATCCTGGCTTTTTTGTTATTTCTGTTACCCTTAGGTACAAACCTGTCCTCAGCTTTTTTGCATATTGTTTTCACATATTCCATCATAACATTTACTGATTTTCCTGCCAATTCTCTGTCCCACTGAACCTCGTGCAGGAAGTTCCTCATACCTGTGTAGTCCCCTCTTTTGTACTTTTCTTCATTCGTCCTGTCCTTCATGCTTCCCTCTCCACTTGCAGCTCTACTATGCATTCAAAGGTCAGGACTATGTGATCACTAGCTCCAAGGGGTCTTTCATTTGTGATGTCCTCAGTATCTGAGCTACTCAAGGTGAACACAAGGTCTAGTCTTGCTGGATCATCCTCTCCTCTCTTTCTGGTAGTGTCCCTAACGTGTTGATGCATAAGGTTTTTCTGGTACTGCCTCCATCATCTTAGCCCTCCACGCTTCTGGGCACCCATGTGGCTCCAGATTTTCCCAGTTAATTTCCTTGTTACTTAGTCACCCACAACCAGCAACTTTGTTCTGCCCACATGGGCCCTTCTTACCCTTTTTGTATGTGTGTGTGTGTGGGGGGGGGGTGCCTGTGTGTATTCACATAATTTTTCTTGCAGAGGTCGACTCTCAGCTCCAGGCACCTTCTTTTTCTTGGTCGTTATTGATTTCACTTTCTTTTTGCTGCGTGACCTCTTTGTATGAATTCTGCCTCTTCCACTTCGCTGTCTAGGTCTAGGTCTTCATAATTCGTTTTTCCGTCTTGGTTACCCTTCCAATTTCATAGACTCTGCCCTCTCACGTGCTAAACGTAATTTCTTCTCTCCCAAACTCTCTACTCCTGGGAACTCTTCTGTCCTCTGCCTTCCCTACATTTCCGGTCTTTCTACTTTCAACAATTCTCTCTGTCCCTTAGACATCAAACTTACTTTCCGCCAGACTAACACTCTTTGCGCTAATCTTGTTCATACCTCTCCTCCCTCTACAGATGTTTCTGGTGTCTACTCTATTTTTTGCTCCTCATGTCCTCTTCAGTACTTTGGAGAAACTGGTGGATCTCTTTCTGACAGGCTTGGGGAGCACAAAAATAGTGTTAGGCTTGCCGACACTGACAATGCTCTTTTCTGTCACGTCAGAGATCACAGCCATCCTATTGACTGGTCTTCTGCTAAAACTGTCTTCCCTACTTCTAACTTTAACAGTCGCCATCTGGTTGAATCCTCCCTAATACACAACTTTCCTTGTATGAATCTTAGCCCTGGCTTCGTCTCTGTAGATGCCTTCCTCTCCCACTACATTGTAAAATGCTCCAAACTTCAGAACACCCATGACTTAACCTGATTCCTCCTTTTTTCTTCTTCTCCCTCTTCCCCTTTCTTCTTTCCTTTTTTCTCTTCTGGGTTGTCTTTCTTTCTTCTGTCTTGTGTTTCTGATCCTTCATTATTTATTTAATTATTTCCCCTCCCCCACCTCTGTGTACTTGCTCTCCCTCTGTGGGCACCTAGCTCCCTTGCAGTGCTCCCCTTTCTTTGTATTTGACTGGCTCCTCCTCCTTAATTCCCCATAACTACTTCCTTCCATCTCCACCACTACTACTACCACTACTACTGCTACTACTACTACTACTACTACTACTACTACTACTACTGCTACTACTACTACTACTACTACTACTACTACTACTACCACCACTACTACCAATACCCCTTCCTGCGTATATATACCCGTCCTACTCTACTTCTCGTTAGTGTGACTTTGTAAATGGCCCAAGTCGGACAGAAACGTCGTCGTAAGCTCCTCTCTTCTATGTGCAGGTTATTTGTGTATCGTTCCAGTCACGGTATTGTGCCTTTTTTGTTATTTACAGAGAACTTTCACAGTACGCTTAAGTACGATAAATCACCCAAATTACTGGAAATGGTTGAACTCCCTTGAATGCAGGAGAGAAAAATACATTATAATAAACACTTGGAAAATCCTAGAGGGAATATTCCCAGATTTGCACTCTAAAATCACTCCATATGAAAGCAAACAACTGGGCAGAAGATGCAACATCCCCCAGTGAAAAGTAGGGATGTAACGATTATCTAAGAGACAACACAGTAAGTGTCAGGGGCCTAAGACTGTTTGTTCAACTGCCTCCCATCATATATAAGGGGCATTACCGAAAGACCCCTGGGTGTCTTCAAGAAGGAGCTTGACAGGCACCTAAAGTCAGCATCTGATCACCCGGGCTGTGGTTCATATGTCGATTTGCTTGCCGCCAACAGTAGCAGCCTGGTTGATAAGGCCCTAATCCACGGGGAGGCCTGGTCACAAACCGGACAGCGAAGGCGATTCCCGAAACCTTCTCCAGGCATGCTCCAGGTAAGGTTATTGAACATTGTTGGGTCCTTGGTGCATATTGTGTTTTCTTTTATTATACTCACGACATCCTTCCTTTTCATAGGGGGTATATGGTGGTGATGGTGGTGGTGATGGTGGTGGTAGTGGTGATGGTGGAGGTGGTGGTGGTGGTGGTGGTTGGTGGTGGTGGTGGTGGTGGTGATGGTGGTGATGGTGGTGATGGTGGTGGTGGTGGTGATGGTGATGGTGGTGGTGGTGGTGGTGGTGGTGGTGGTGATGGTGGTGATGGTGGTGGTGGTGGTGATGGTGGTGATGGTGGTGGTGGTGATAGTGGTGGTGATGGTGGTGGTGGTGGTGATGGTGGTGGTGGTGATGGTGGTGGTGATGGTGGTGGTGGTGGTGGTGGTGGTGGTGGTGATGGTGGTGGTGGTGGTGGTGGTGGTGGTGGTGGTGATGGTGGTGATGGTGGTGATGGTGGTGGTGGTGGTGATGGTGGTGGTGGTGGTGATGGTGGTGATGGTGGTGGTGGTGGTGGTGGTGGTGGTGGTGGTGGTGATGGTGATGGTGGTGATGGTGGTGGTGGTGATGGTGGTGGTGATGGTGGTGGTGGTGGTGGTGGTGGTGATGGTGGTGGTGGTGGTGATGGTGGTGGTGGTGGTGGTGGTGGTGATGGTGGTGGTGGTGGTGGTGGTGATGGTGGTGGTGGTGGTGGTGGTGGTGGTGGTGGTGGTGGTGG